>NC_092867.1:55334390-55351405 GCF_032062135.1 Pyxicephalus adspersus
AAGACCTAGGGCATATTTTGGCATTTCAAAAAATATAAGACAGTGCCTTATAATCGGGGAAACAGGGTAGCCACGCCAAAAGACCTGGACGTCCACGGAAGACAACAATGGTGGATGATCTCAGAATCAATTCCATGGTGAAGAGAAACCCCGTCCCAACAGCCAACCAAGTGAACAACACTCCCCAGAAAGTAGGCGTATTGATATCCATAGCATAAAAGTAAATACAGATGGTGCACTGCAAGGTGCAAGTCTCTCATAAGCCTCAAGAATAGAAAGGCTGGATTGGACTTTGCTCAAAAACATCTAAAAAATCCAGCACAGTTCTAGAAAAATATTCTTTGGACAGATGAAACCAAGATAAACCTTTACCAGAATGATGGCAAGAAAAAAGTATAAAGAAGGCATGGAACAGCTCATGATCCAAAGCATAGCACATCATCTGTAAAACATGGCGGAGGCAGTGTGATGGCTTGGGCGTGCATGACTGCCAGTGGCACTGGGAAACTAGTGTTTATCGATGATGTGACACAGGACAGAAGCAGCCGCATGAATTCTGAGGTGTTCAGAGACATACTGTCTGCTCAAATCAAGCTAAATGCAGTCACATTGATTGGGAGGTATATTATAATACAGATGGACAATGACCTCAAAACACACAGCCAAAGCAACCCAGGAGTTTATTAAAGCAATGAAGTGGAATATTCTTAAATGGCCAAGTCAGTCACCTGATCCAGCATATGGTGATGTCCATGAGTTCAACACTACAGGCTGTTATTGCCAGCAAAGGGTTTGCAACCTAATAATGCAAATAAACATTTTATTTTCAGCTTTTTAATTTGTCCAATTACTTTTGAGCCTCTGAAATGAAGTGATTGTGTTAAAAAAGGCTTTAGTTCCTCACATTTTTATGCATTTTCTGATCAACCCACTGAGTTAAAGCTGAAGGTCTGCAGTTCAACTGCATCTGAGTTGTTTCATTTAAAATTTATTGTGGTAATGTACAGAACCAAAATTAGAAAAAAGTTGTCTCTGTCCAAATATTTATGGACCTAAATGTAGCTGTATGTGTCTTGTTCTTAGACCACATAGTAGCTGCTCACCACTAATGATCAAAAACCAAACAGTTTAGTTTAATTGTGTGCTTACCTTGATGGCAAAGAGGAAGAAGGAAGCTAATCTGGGCTGCATGGTGAGTCTTTCAGGGGTGTAACATGGCAATGAGAAGAGCTGGCAGTGCCAGATTCTTATTTGAGTTTATCTAAATGCAAAAAGAGAAATGAAATAAATTGTAGCTTATCAGTTCCTATTTGTGGTGGGTACATTAGGTTTCTTTTTTTCTGGCTAAGTTTATTTTCTGCACTCACATAAAAAAAAGGATTGCTTACAGGTTCTCTTTAAGCTGGACATCAACCATAGAGATCAGGCAGCCTGAGAGACACATTAGTTGGCACATGTAGATGATCTAATGAGTTAATAATATTTTTTTGTCTTTCAGGCTGAATATCAAAGAAATGTTGAAGTGAAGGAGGAAGCAGAAGATCCATCTGTGATAGGTGATGGTCTGTGTGAGAAGGAAATTCCTCCTGAGATCAGGACAGGTGAGTAATAAACACTGAATCCAGAAGAATTCCAGATCTTCCTTGTTCTCTCTGGGGCTGTTGGAAAGATTTCTGCAGAGTTCCTGGCTTTGCAATACTTTCGGTGTCCCTTTCAGGAAGCGCCCACCATCCCTGCTGGATCATGGAGAATGTCATAGGAGGAGCTAGGACACACATGGGTTGGTTAGTAACTACCAGGTAGCAAATAAGAAATGAAAGAAAGAGGCAGTGTTTGCGGCCATGGTTTTAGAAAACAGTAATTATGTATTTATGCTTAGATTCATACATAATTAAACAAACATCACATGAAAATACACCAGACCATTAAATCATGGGTTGGAGTTCGATACACTATACAATAAATCACTAGTGATTTATTAGATGCATTGTTTAGTCTTTTTACCCGACACGTTTCGCCAGTATAGGCTTCCTCATGGGTATGTGGTAATGACCTTCTCGGTCTGTATGGTGAATACAATATGGAGATAGTAGATAAACATTTGTAAATTACACAATATTGATAAGATTGTATACTTTACATCATAACTAGATATATGAAATGCACATTTGAAAATTCAATCAGGTAATAGAGATACATTCCTAAATATATTCACATTAAAAATAAAAACATATATGCAGTAGTTTGTGTATATATATATATATATATATATATATATGTATATATTGATTACATATATAGATATAAAGACATGTATTGGTGTTATTCTCAAAGTATGTGTGCCATGAGTGTTGGGGATCCTATTTTCAATGTACAAATAGTTTGTGCTTGAGGCATATAACATACGATTATAACAATACATGTCTCTATATCTATATGTGTAATCAATATACATCTCTCTCATCTCTATTACCTGATAGAATTGTCATATGTGCATTTCATATATTTAGTTATGATTCAAAGTATACAATCTTATATCAACATTATGTAACTCACAAATGTAAATCTACTATCTCCATATTGTATTCATTATACAGACCGAGAAAGTCATTACCACATACCCCTGAGGAAGCCTATACTGGCGAAACGCGTTGGGTAAAAAGACTTAATGGTGCATCCAATAAATCACTAGTGACTTAATGAATAGTGTGTCGAACTCCAACACATGGAGATGTAATGGGCTGGTGATGTAATGGGCTGGGGTATTTTCATGTGATGTTTGTTTAATTATGTATGAATCTAAGCATAAATACATAATTACTGTTTTCTAAAACCACGGTCGCAAACCCAGTCTCTTTCTTTCATTTCCTATTTGCTATTAACATTTCCATGGGTAGCCATACCTATATTTCTAGAAGTGAAAGATAGGGGGGACGACCTGCTTTTCCTATATTGTAACTACCAGGTAGTCAGGGATAGAGCTGGGAATTACGAAAAGGAGAGCTCACTATTGGAGTATCCAAGTCATATAAGAAACCAGGGGCTGATCAAGCCTGCCAGACCCATAAATAACACATTTGAGTGGACTGTCCCCTGACAATTATCAGTGACACAAACATGTTTGACAACTCCATTGAAATCAGAATTGAAGCCAGCCCATTTGCCTGGATATAAAAGCTAAAATAATAAATGGATTTGATTCTTCTTGCAGTCTTGTTAAGAGAATGGGGGGGGGGGGGTCTTTGTCATCAGTTTTCATCTTAGCTCCTGTAAGAGTGGGACATATGCAGAGGTTCTGTGCACTCCCTTCTAAACACAAATCACTTTCTAAATCTAGACGGGACCAGGACTGACTCAGCACACCAGATAGAATATCACTTTTGGGTGGACAGACACCTTAACTCTTGCAAGCCAAGCAGTACAGTGACTGCTGCTCTGAAAAGGGAAAAGCTGTGTGGTTGACTGAAAATAAATTCATCTTGGGATGATTTAGTATTTCTTAAGTTTTAAGATGTAACCCTTAAAATAACTTTCTGGTCTTCAGGGAACCCCTTCTATGATTACTGAACCCCTTCTATAATTATTATTTCCATAGCTCACAGTACATTGGTGTAATGTTTAATGGGAACAATTCCTTTTATATTAGTAGCCATTGGAAAGAATGTCACCCTTACAGATAGCCAAAAGGATCATTGGTATCATTTACTTTTGTATCTTCTCCAGATGGAGGACACAAACATACCAGTGATGAAACATGTCTCGTCCCTCTAGATGGTGAAGATGGTGACATCACATCCAACTCTTCAAATGAAGACCCCATCACCTCAAATCATCGTTCAGAACCTCATTTTGCCAACCAAAAATCTGATTTCTCTACACATATAAGGTGTCCTCTTGATTGTGCACCTTTTTCCTCCAATCATATGGTCCATAAAAGGTCTGATGAGTACCGGTATTCCAACTTCAAGAGAAGTTTTATTGATAGAGCAGAGCTCAGTGAAAACCAAAAAAACTCATCCTGCCAACAAGCCATTTCCATGTCCAGACTGTGGCAAATGTTTTCCTCAGAAATCAAACCTTTACTCACACAGGCGAGTCCACATAGGGGAGCGACCCTATCCTTTTGTAGAATGCGGCAAAAGATTCACCTGCAAATCACATCTTCTTTATCATCAGAGGGTTCACACGTCTGGGAAACCATTTACCTGTTCCGAATGTGGCAAATGTCTTTCCCGCTTATGGACCTTCATAGCGCACCAGAGACTTCACACAGGGGAAAAGCCTTATTGCTGCTCCGAATGGGGGAGAGGATTTACTGACAAAGCATAGCTCACTGACTATGAGAAAATCCATGCCACCAACAAGCCATATCCCTGTTCTGAATGTGGGAAATTATTCACACAAAGATCCAACCTTGTTCATCATCAGAGAACACATACAGGAGAGAGACCTTTCACTTGTTCTGAATGTGGAAAGAGTTTCACCCAAATGGGAAGTCTGACTTCTCATCAGTGGACCCACACAGGAGAAAAACCTTATTCATGTGCCAAGTGCAGGAAAAGTTTCTCCCAGCAAACATCCCTGATCAAACATGAACATGTTCACCTAGGGGAAAAACCATACATATGTTCAGAATGTGGGAAGTGGTTCGCCGACCATACTTGAAGGTTCATCGCAAGATCCACAATCAACTCTTTACATGTTCTGAGTGTGGCAAAGGCTTTCCCCAGAAGTCAGATCTGATTTGACACAAGAAAGTCCACACAGTTGATAGCATGCATGTTTGTTCCAAGTGTGAGATAAAGTACTCAAAGAGGTCCTCCCTCACTTTACATCACAACTGCTACAAAAGACTGGAGGCACTGGAAAGTGGAACCTGATTATGGGTTGTGCAGTCAATAAAGATTTCTGGTTTTGACTGACGATCAGTATTTGTTGTCACTGTCATTTGTTTTCTAGACAGTACTAATCCTTCTTCACTCATCCATTCAACACATCCAAAAAGTTGGCTTGAGAATTTAAAGCAAGTACATACACATAGGAGCATAGTCACATATTTGACCCCCTACCTAGGATGCCCAGATACAGAGATCTGCCCTTTTTGGCCTAGTGTCCCTTCAATACATGCTGGCAGTTGTAAACAATAGTGATCTCTTCCTTTGAAACTGAAGGAGGCAGGAGGGAGACAGGAAGTGGGGCTTCTGATTACAGGAAGTGGTGATCCAACAGGAGGAAGGGGCTTTCAACATCACAGCTTTAGACTGCCACTGACTTTATGGCTATGTTCCACCAATTTCAATTTTCCTGCCTTACTGACAGTTTCCAGGGTTCATCCAGAAGTCAAGCCCCAGTAACTAAGGTGAAACAAAATCAGAGAAAGGCGAAGAAGAGATATTTCTGGCTAGCATGGTGGCCCGGAGGTTAGCACTCTTCCAAGGTTTGAATCCCGGCCAGGGCACTATCTGCATTGAGTTTGCAGGTTCTCCATGTGTCTGGTGGGTTTTCATCCCACATCCCAAAAACATGCAGTTAGGTTAATTGGCTTTCCCCCAAAATTGACCTTAAACTACATTAATGACATGACTGTTATTATGGTAGGGACATTAGTTCGTGAGCCTCATTGAAGGACAGTTAGTGTCACAACTATGGACTTTGTACAGCGCTGTGTAATATGATGGTGCTATAGAAATACTATGTATTAATAATAATAAATAATATTATTAATATCAGGCATCTTGGGGTTCTCAGAGCTTGATGACTGGAAAAGCTGAACTCCAATGAATGAAAAAGGTAGGCCAGTAATAGTCATGCTGGGGAGGAATAGCACAGATGATACTGGGCATCCTGTAGCCAGAAAATGATGCAGGTTCTATCTGACTTGCTGCAGTTTCTAATGAACCAGGTTCTGACCACTGTCTATCAGCACCAATGTCTTCCTACCATCCATCAGCACCAGGCCCTATCTACCTTCCTTCTGTGCACACTATAGGCAACAGGATAGACAAGGAGAGCTTCACTGTTTAATTTGTAATGATGTTAGTAACTAAAGGGGTGGTGGTTTGTGATTGTATGTATGGTGCGGCTATGTCAGTGGTGTTATGTGTATGATTGTGTATAATGTGCGGATTGTAGGTTTATGTGTGTAATACAGTGCTGTGTGTATAAATGTGTGTATGTTTACCTATGTATTGTGGTGATGTATGTATGACATATTTATGTTTGTGTATGATTTGCAGATTGTTTGCATTTTTGTGTGTAATTGTTATATCATTTAAGTCCAAAATGTCTTGGAGTTGCTGCACTCATAACTAAAAAAATATCGGAGTGCAAAGGGTTAAATAAAGTAAATTGGAAACAACAAATAAATGATATAAAGGGACTTATTGATATAACAAAAATAAACCTCAATTGTATTTTTATAAATTGGTTAATTTTAGTACAAATATATTCAATTAAATGAAAACTTTCCCAGGACGCTCCACCCTCCATGATTGCAAGTGATTGTCATTCTTGGATTTACGATTCCTTTGAGAATGGGGGGTTTACGGGTGTATTCCTATAACACAACTGGCAGTTTGTGTATATTATTACAGCACTCTACTCTGAGGACATCAGGTGGTAAGTTCTGGCAATGACGCCACCTTGTACTGAAATAAAATCCCTCTGTGTATTCCAGCACTCCACTCTGAGGACATCTGGTGGTGAGTTCTGGTAATGACGCCACCTTGTACTGAAATAATATCCCTCTGTGTATCCCTCTGGCAGGTTGGGTCCATGCATAATTACATCTTTCGTTCAGTATATAGGATTTCCACTGATGCATTTTTACGTTTGCTGACCATCACAGAGGAATTTTTTGTTTACATTGAAGCATGGTAAATGAATTACTCCACCTGACATCAAGACATGTTTTACTACCATGGGATGTCCTTCTGCTTAATGTGTATAAGAAGCTGACCATACACTATACATATTTACACTAGATTTTGAGCTCCTATTCTCAGTCATCTGGGCTTGTGGGAACCTATCCTCTGGCATGGTACAGGGATTATTTTTGATTCCAACAGCAGAGATGCATCAGCCGAGCAGAACTAATGTGATTGTTCAAGACATACCTACTCTTTCATTCAGCAGCAGCTTGAAGGCAAGTTCCTGGAGAGTCACTAAATTTGGTATGATCTCTAAATAAATCTGTGTATTAGCTCATCTTCATTACTCTCATATTAACACTGCTCTCTCCTGTGAATTCACATCAATGAACTTGTTGCACACTGTTGTTCGGCCATTGAAATAACAGACACACCAGTCATTACTAATTTTAGAGACTGATTGATGAGAACACTGACTTTGGTCTATGAAACCCTGTGCCCGTCACCCTCTGTACATTGGCAAAGCCAACATCCATTTTTGGATAAGACAATCAGAACAGAATCCTTCCATCGGTTTTTGAGGTTTACAAAATCAGACAGATGGAATGGATCCAGCTAATACTTAAGCAGTAAATAAACAGGACCTTGGTATTAGGAGTTTTACTCATCATATTAAATGTGATTTTTTCTGTCTCTGGCTGTTGGTAAAATCTGCTCTCTAAGTACTAAGGACTGCTATGCCCATTGTGAGGTGTTCCCAAAATCCCTGTTCTGAGTTTGTGGGTCTCTACACATGCTATGCCCATTAATAAGGCTACCAATCAGCCAATCACTAAAAATCTTCTATAAGTTTAACATAGTACCATCTTTTCAAATGATCTTTAAAATTTTAAGGGTTAAGCCTTAACCAGGAACAATGAGGACATATAGTGGTGACTGCAGGGGCTCTAGACTAAATGTATCTAACAACACAAACACAACACCTGGTAAAATCTGTCAAAAGCAGTTATTGTTATTTTATCCTTTTTATAAGCTGTAGTTTTATCTTGGTATTTTTGGCTAGATGTTTGCTCACAGTACATTAGTGTGGTGGTCAGTGGGGCGGATATCACCCTTACAGATAGCCAAAAGGATCATTGGTGTCAGTTAAACTGACCTGAGGGTCACAGATTGCTTATTGCACAAGGAAACCATAGCAACCTCTGGAGGAACCCTGGTTATTATTATTATTAAACAGGATTTATATAGCGCCAACATATTACGCAGCGCTGTACATTAAATAGGGATTGCAAATGACATGAGAAACACTGTTTTATAACCTCGGTCTACCTTTTTTTTCACTTTGGAACTGTTTCATTGGTAATACCTTCCAAGATCTGCCAAGTTTTACCAGATCTACTCTCTTTTCTTAAACTAACCCTTCATATATACTTGAATATAAACAAAGACACTTTTTTTTTTAACAGGAAAGCTTCAATGACTCAAGTATAAACCTAGGCTACAAAATAAAGCCATTAGTGTTAGCATTAAAATCAGTAATCGGAAGAAATGCCAATAAAACATGTGAAAAGCTTGCTGTATATTTAGGTATATACCATATTTTCAACCATTTATAGACATGTTTTCTATTGTAATGTTTCCTTTTATATTCCTCCCCTTATGGCTGAATACAGGAAACCCTACTTTCTTGTTAAATACCTTATTTTTGACATCATCACTGAGACTATGTGCTTCTGAGATCATGGCTGATGGAAGGGATCAAAGGATGCTTGCTTCCTGGATATCTGAACTATCTACCTAGGATTACAACTCCCACAACCCTTTGATGCTTTTATCACTTCTGGAGGCAGAGATGTGTTGGCCAATGATGCCAAGGCATGCCTGCTGTCCCAGTAAGTTATCAGCTTGGCATAATGGTTTTACCATGGCATTTGTAACCTACAGTTAGCACTGTCATTGAACACAAGAGTAGGAAAGAAATTGACAGAATCAATGAATAGTTATTTTAATTTTTCAAACATAAACATATATTTTTGTGGTTGGATAAAAAAAAAAAAATTTAAAAGATTTCACATTTTTAAAGTGAGTATGAAATGCTGCATACAAAATACATTGCATTGTCATATTCAGCCAGCAGTTGGCACTCTTTGTCATTATGCCAGAAGGCAGGGTGGTGGACCCTCTGTGTCACCAGCCCAGTTGGCTGAGGTGTGCATGAGGTGCAGAGTCTAAGCAACAGCCCAGTCTTCTCCAAGGTCTCTAGAGGTCACGATGTTAGGCTGCAGGCTGTTGACAGGTTGCAGCCCCCATGAGCACAGAGGCTGGTGAATGCTGACAGACAGGAATAAAGCATGGTTTCGGAACAAGAGACAGGCGCGTGGTCAGACAAGCCAAAGGTCGGGGCAGGCGGCAAACAGGAGTAGTCGAGAAAAGCCAAAGATTGAGGCATCCAGCGATCAGGAGTAGTCAAGGGTACACAAGACAATCAGCAACAGGAAACACGGACGGGAGCAACTGGAACCTGGGAAAAAGCCAAAAAGAACTCCTTGTTCAGACAACTTCCTGTCGCCAGTCATTTCCTTTTGTAAGAGAGGTCATTTGGTAAATGGGAATCACATGATCAGCAGGTAAGAGAACCCACTACCAGAGGGTGTACTGGAACTGAGGCAGCTCAGGTGGGGTTTACACTTCTGCCAGCAGATGAAGTGCTTTTGCGGAACATTTTGGTTCTCTGGGGTAAGTAGACAGCTCTCAGAGGATAACAAACTCAGACCAGGAAGTGACCAGTAGACTGGATCCATGAACAGGGCTGCTGTTCCTGCTGGCTGCAGAGGAATGTGGGGCGGGTGACACAAACAAAGGCACAGATCCCCTGGTCCTGTGGGCATCTGTCACTTGTTTTTTTTTCCCAGAGTGTGTACAGATTTCAGCAGCTGAAGCTGCAATCTATGCAGTTGGAAAGTAAAACTGGTGACTCCTCCACCTCATTTTGTTTGATTCATGTTTTAATTAGAGAGAAAATGTCCAAAAACAGACACTTTCTGCGGTGTTCTCTATTGAAATAGTAGATCAGGGATTCCTATGGGTACCCTGTGACTAATGGTATTTTCCAAAATGACCATCACAAGCCCTGTATAGTGTACGTCTGTAAAATCAGAGGTATTTCCCAGTACACCTACTCAGCTACTGCATTCTCATTCAAGATCCCTGTGTGAACTTAAATGTGACATAAGGGACAATTTTTTTGAAAACCTTTTCCCACATTCCGAACATGAATATGGCTGAACCCCAGTGTGGACTTGATGATGTTTAACCAACCCAGACTTGTTGGTAAAGCCCCTGCCACATTCGGAGCAAGAGTAGGGGCGATCTCCAGTGTGGATTTTTTTATGCGTGGCAAGGTTGGACCGCCCTGTAAAAGATTTTCCGCATTCTGAACATGAATAGGGCTTCTCACCAGTGTGGATTCTCTGGTGCGTGATGAGAAGAGCCCTGGATGAAAAGCTTTTCCCACACTCTGTACAGGAATAGGGTCTCTCTCCTGTGTGGGATCTTTGGTGTAAAATAAGATGCCCAATCTGTGTAAAGCACTTCCCACACTCGGAACAGGAAAATGGCTTCTCATCCCTGTGGATTCTCTCGTGGGCATCAAGAACTGATTTCTGCCTAAAACATTTACCACACCCCGAACAGGAAAACGGCCTTTCACCTGTGTGGACTCGTTCGTGATTAATGAGATATCGTCTCTGAGAAAAACACTTGCCACATTCTGAGCATGAATACGACTCCTCCCCCGTGTGAAATTTCTCGTGGGTAATGAGGGATGATTTCTGGGCAAAACATTTGCCGCATTCGGAACAGGAGTATGGCTTCTCACCTGAGTGGGTCCTTTGATGTCTGGCAAGGGCTGACTTCTGGATAAAACCTTTTCCACACTCTGAACAAGAAAATGGTCGATCACTGCTGTGACTCTTCTGATGTCTTCTGAGAATAAACTTATGTGCAAAACACTTTCCACAATCGGGACACGGATACGGCTTCTCTATAGTATGACTCTGTTGGTGGGAGATTAGCTCTGCTCTTTGGGTAAAACGTTTCCTGCACTCCGAACAAGGGTATATGTCATCCCAGCCACCTGGATGGTAAGCAGATGATAAACCCAGACTGTGACGTGATGGATGAAGATTTAGTGTAACAGTGTTTTTTCTTGTAGAATCAGTTGTAAGGTTGTACCTCCGATATTGTCCATCTATGAGAAAACAAAAATGGCTTATGCTAAACTCTATAGAAAAGTTCTATAAAGAGGAGATTTAAAAAAAACTGTGTTGCATTTTGTTCAGTTTTGTATTGGAACACAAAGAGTACAAATTCTTAAAGGGAATGCTTTAACCAGGTTTTTAGTTACAACTCTCTTTGTATAGTCATAGCATTGCATATGCTTCTGATTTCATATATTGGGTGATAAGCCAAAAAAAGTAAACCCCATGTTCAAGGGAGGTCAACTGTAGGTTAAGGGGAGGTCATCTGCAGGACCAGAGGAAGTCAAGTAGAAGTCCAGAAGAGGCCAACTGGGGATCCAAAGGAGGTCTACTACAGTTAATTAGGAGGTTAATTGCACCTGCACCTGCAAAAATAATTCTACCTGCAAAAATAATTCTATTATCACACTACCAAAACCCATCAGTAAAAACTTTTAAGGGACAGGAATGGGGAATAGAACACATTTTTAGGAGCTACCAGACTAGGAGAATTTGGGACACTTTTGGATTCAGTTTTTGTTACTAACCAGAGTCAATTTCTGGAGGAATTCCTTTCTTACGCATGTCATCGCCCCTCACATATGACTCTGCTTCTTCTTTTACTTCAACTTTAATTCCATTTTGATCCTTAGTAACCCCAAACGAAATACAAAAAGTGAAAAGTAAAAAGAAACTATACAACTAAAGACTAACACACCCTTATGTGAAACTGATCAATATATCCCAGAAGCTGGGAGGTTCTGAGCAATCTGTTTCCTATTATCCCAACATGCTGCTAAAATCTGGCCAAAATGAAGCTGGGTGTACCACCGGCTCTTTTCAGTAACCACTTGGCTACAGCTTCTCCCCACCCAGATTAAAAAAAATTCCAGGGAGAACACTGCATATTGTAGATTCCATGGAAGAAGTTCATTAAACCTGAACAACAGGTAGATAGCTAAAGAGAGAACCAGGATTACTGAGGTTGTCCTTTAAAGCGTCCTCATCTTTCGGTAAAACCACCAGTGTAAAACACCTTTAGCACTGCTCTGGAGACCTTTAATGCGTGGTTCTAATAATGCTGCATTGAGATTGCTCATAAACAGCTCTTAATGGAACATACATCCACTGCACATATGCACCACTTATCACATGCATTCCTTTGCATTGGGGTTATTATTGGGGTGGATACAGAGTTCCCTACCATCAGTTGCAGGAGGCTGACCTCAAGGTATGTAGAAATAACAAATTATAACAGATCACAGTCAGCACATGAACACAGAGAGCTGACTTAAAAACATTACCAAACTTCCTCCCTAGTACATGAATTCCATCTACCTGATCCCCCTGAGGGAGCTCCTGCTGTTCATCTGAGGAATCCTCAGAACACAAATGAAGACATCAATTCAAAAAAGTCAAGACAAAAAAGCTTCTTAATGGTTTATATGTAGAGACAAATGCTACAATATGTTCACTGTAAAGTGAGTATCTCCATGTAACCATGTGAATATCTTTATGTAACCAATGATGTCTCTAAAACCATTAATCACTAGGTCTCTACAAGGCTGGCATGCAGTAAAAATGTACAATACTAAAGGGGAACCCTTTAGCAAATACTACAGCATCCCAGTAAAGCCTCATTACTGGATAGGCTTTATAAATGAAAGTAAAAACAATCCTTGGGTAATTTATCACAATGAGACTTCCAAATACAGTAATTACTAATTTTTTTTTCATGACTGGGAAAAATATTTTCTCAACACAGATAGGCGGTGTTCATAAAAAAATTAAAATTTGCACAGGCCACTTGCAAAGGAAGACCTCCTATACTCACCTGTCCCATCACCCTTTCCTATGGTCTTTACTTGCTTGTGTCCCCCACTATGTGCTTTTCTTCCTGTCTACAGGTAGTGTGATGCTACTGTTTAGTTTATGTAGGCCCCAACTAAAAAAACACAGCGCTAGACAAGGGATCAGACATTTGACACCTCTGAAAGAACAGAATACAGAAATTCTTCAGACGGGCATAGCTCAAGGGAGCAATGATGTGTGGAACATGTAACAGGATAAAATAACCTTTTCTGTAAATTATTATTTTTTATTAGTATTATTAATATTAACCACCTGGGCGTTTCACTGATGTCCGAAATCGGTACACTGTTTTTCATGAAATTTTTTTTTAAATTGTAGACCTGTAACTTACAGAAATATGTCCGAACAAGGGTCTAGTAGATATCATGAATATAAAAAAAGTTTGAAACATACAATCATGTAAAAAATACTTTTAATAAAATTAAATAAAAAACACAAAAATCAGCTTAAACAAGTATACATAAATAAAACAAAAATACTGAAAATACAATAATTCGGTATACTGTATAGTTATATTTTTTTCTAAAACACCTCCCTAGTGTGGTAAATTTTAAAACAGTCCAACTTCACATACCTATAGACAAAACCACATAAATATATTTTGTATTATTTTGTATTGGATTGGATACAGGACTTTGTATTGAATCCAATACAAAATATTTGAATTTCCCGCTACGACCCCCGTCGACGGGCGCATGCACTGACATCATCAGGAATCGTGGAGCGACGCGTAAACGAATGCCGGGTGTTCTAATTCTTTCTGAACTTCCGTACTTCCATGCAAAAAGTGTTACATTTTTTGCATGGAAATTTATTTTAGATTGTAGGCTATATTTCACCAAATTACTCAATAATTACTTATAATTCACCGAATTACCGCATAACACACCGAAATATGTCCAAAATTTTATACATTTAATAATACATTTTTTTTTTATAAAACTTAAAAAAAAAAATAGTGTATAATGTAATGTACCTGTACAGTAGCTTATATAATAAATATATATATATATATATATATATATCTATCTATATATATATATATATATATATATATAATACAATTATATATATATTATATAAAGATTTCTTTGAATTGGACTCAATACAGCTTTTTTGCATTGAGTTCAATACGAAGTTATTTAAATTTCCCGCCCCGCCTCCTGCCCGCACCGATGCATACAGCGACGTCACCGGGAAACCCCGGAGATCGTCACTGCACACGCCGGATAAAGAAAGAAGAGGACAGACGTGTCCGGAGGAGCTGCGGGGACAAGGTAAGTATTTTTTTTTCAGTTGTAATCCGATTGTCATACAATGTTGTATGACAATCGGATTGCAATATAACGCTTGTTTATATTTTTAGCTACCCCGACGTTGGTTCGGGATAAACGATAGTAGCACGTTTACTTACCCCGAACCAAGGTCGGGCTAACCGCCCGGGTGGTTAATAATAATAAACTGGGTTTATATAATGCAACACTGAACATTAAATAGGGATTATGTATTTACCAAATTTTTTCATAAACATGAGGAAACATAAGTGAAAAAGTAAGGCTGGTCCAGGTATAACTACAACTACAACATGGTAAAGTTTTGGTATAGAGGTAAAGAGACAACTTTAAAGACAATCCCAGAAAAAAAATCCAACTCTCTCTGCCAGTGTTAAGAAAAGAATGCCCTCTTTCCTGGCAGCCATTTTTTTAAAGAGAAACTGGGACTTTTTTTAATATTATATTATTATTACTCACCTGCACTGATCCCTATAGGAACTTCCTCCTCTTTAATCCTCACGCATACTTCTTCCTTCTCTTCCAGTTTCTGAGCGTTTCTGGGATCTGTGAAAAAGATAAGAGTGAAGCCCCCTGTACTGGGATGTATGAGAGACCCCAGAGAGTGTGTGTGGGGGAGACTGGTCAAGTCTATTGGATGGTGACACACAATGACAGAGGAGGGGGGAAGAAGAGAGTGTTGTGGTGATTGAACAAGGAAAATTCATAACTCCTCTGGATTTAGTGTTTATTCCTCACCTGTGCTGATCTCTGGAGGATTTTCCTCCTCCTTACATTGATCCTCATCATCCATCACATATAGATCTTCTTCTTTCACTTCAACTTTAATGAGACTTTCATCCTTAATATAAGATAATACAAAACAAAATGCTTCACATCATAACTGTAATCATTTTTATCAGCACGTTATGCCCTTTGTTGTCCTCTACCTGATCTTCGTGGGAGAGCTCCTGATCCTCCTGTGTAGAATCCCAGGAATACAGAGAACGGGGACATCTCTCTGGGGTATTTCTGGATCCATCTGTAGGAAACACACACACTGACTGAATACATTGTTTCTATGTCTTTATATCAGAGGATGTGTGTATCTAGGTGGATCCTCAATACTCTTCTCTCCTTTACAAAAAAATGAAAGTCTCCTCTTACCTGGTGATGTGAGGGTCTGGTGGTCCACCATCATGACATTCTTCTACAGATCCTTGTGTGCTTCTTTATGTTCCCACTCTTTTTTAGGAGTTATAAGAAAAGTTTCTTTGTACAGATCCACCTGCAATAAAACCTTGAACTGTAAGATATATCTCAATAAATAAACAAATGTAAAATAAAATGTGTCCATGCCTCCAGTGCTACTTAAACATCAGTCTTGTAGTGGACAATCCAATTGATAGGGGTCCATTTAGGATCTTTTGAAGCTCCATAATACTGAATTCTCTACTGAATTGATTTACAAATAATATATGTTCTACATCTACTCTGCTGTAGTATTTAAAGAGAAACTGAGAGATGTTTCTACACGTCTCCCTTTCCTAATCGAATGTCAATGAGCTGATTCTGTAGCATTGACCAGCAGGTTCAGAACTACAGTCTCTTGGAGATTTTTGTCCTTTTCATAGCACTACACACTTCAAAGTGTTTTCAATATTTTGCAGCAACATGAACTCACAAGCTCCTTGGAAGCATATTTTTGTATATGGACATCACTAAGACAACAATACGCCAAGCTGTAATAATCTTGCAAGCGTTTGTCCGATCTTTGGAGACAGCTAATCGGAGGAAATTGCTGACAAGACATCCTAGGTTACAGACCGTACACATAGGGGGGTTTTCTACAGCCTGACCACCACCTACATCTTAAGTGTAGGAGCCTGCAGTGATTATATTCACCCCCATCTCTAGTTCAATTCACCATCTAATGTCCTACACATCAGAGGACTTGCAGGTAAATGATGATATGTTGAGGTGACATGATCCCTCTATCCAGTCCACAGACAGTGCTGGGACCACCTTCTCTCACAATAAGAAGACATTATTACCTCCACCTTACAGGGTTCACATTCTCTAGGCTCACATCCCCACCAGGATAATTCTCACACTGCTACCACTTCTGTCTCCTTTAGGGCTACAATAAAATGGCCACCGAGCCCTTTATATAAACAGTGCTATAAAAGCAGCCGAAGCAACAAAACTAATCTGTTGCAGACACACGCAGCGTTTTGTTCTAGGAATGGGCTCTAGAGTTTATTACCCTGCTGCAAAGCCCTATTCAGAAGCGAAAGAGGAGCAACTTCCGGTCTGTTGTAATGCGTTCCAGGGTCGCTCACTACTTCCGGGTCACTAGTTACGCGCGTGCTCACAATGGTGATGAGAAGGGTGCAGCAAGGTGGTGGCTTTTTTCTTGTAGACCAAAAAAGACCCCTTGAAATCCTGATGGATTGGTGTTTTAGTTCTTAGCAATTTCAATTAGCAAGTTTAGGTCTGCTGGCAGAGTGTGTTTCCAGTAAACAGGAGGTCATGCAGACTTCTTATTATAAGAGAAGGGGGTCTATGGACTGGATGGAGTAATTAATATTATTATTGGTACTACACAGTATTTATATACTGTTTCCCCTATTTTAAGGCACTGTCTTATATTTTTGAAATGCCAAAATATGCCCTAGGTCTTATTTTCAGGGGGATGTCTTATTTTTCCATGAAGAAGACTACAGTACACATTTGTTGTTGAAAATTACTTATAATCACTCATG
>NC_092867.1:55351682-55370661 GCF_032062135.1 Pyxicephalus adspersus
TCCCCTTCTGATCACTCTGTGCCATTCATTGTCCCCTTCTGATCACTCTGTGACATTGATTTTCCCCTTCTGTTCACTGAATCACTTTTTTTTTTGGCTTCTATGGCCGGGTAACAGACTTCTAGGGCAGGGATCAGCAGCTTGCTTGTCCTTCCTGGTGCGGAGTCGCGGGCGCGTGTGCGGGCCTTTGAAGTTACTTTCAGTTTCGCTCTGCACTGCAGCCAGCATCGAGGAGTCACACAGAGGCACACAGTGGCAGGTATCGGTGGGTGTCTTATTTGCGGGGGGTGCTTTATTTTAATTTTTTGAGCAAAAATCAGGGGGGTGGCTTATTTGATGGGGATGCCTTATCATCGGGGAAACACAGTAGCGCCCACATATTACACAGCACTGTAAAAAGTCCATAGTCATGTCTAATATCCCTACCGTAATCATATGTCATTAATACACTCTAAGGTCAATTTTTGGGGGGGAAGCCATTTACCTAACTGCATGTTTTTGGAATGTGGGATGAAACGGGAGTATCCATAGGAAACCCATACAAACACAGGGAAAACTCCATGCAGATAGTGTCCTAGGCGAAATTCAAAACCTGGGCTAACCTCTGAGCCACCGTGCTGTCCACCATCATTTCACCACAAAAAATGATTACTATTATACTATTATTTTTTTAAACATTTTCTGCAGATAGGTGATTTAAAAGCTACAGGACAAAGAAGAATTGTTATCAATCCAGATTGCCAGATATTGATATCACAATGAATTAAGGGGGGGCCATACATCTGTTTAGAAATGTTTTACCCAGAAGAGAAATTTGGGTACACATCAAAGACTTCACACTGGTGAGAGGCCAAATTCATGCTCTGAATGTGGGAAGCGCTTTGCTAAGAAAGTTCTTTTGATCTGACACCAAAAGTCTCGCACTGAAGAGTAGCCACAAGTCCACTCTCATTTACATCAGGGAACCCACACGGGCGAGAAGGCTTTTTCTTGTTCTGATGATGTTTTGGTCAGAAGGTAGACTGTGTTAAACGTAAATGAACTCACAGAAAGGTGAAGCCATATTTATGCAGTCAGTGGAGAAAAGCCTTTGTGAACAAACATTTCTTATATACCATCAGGTGGCTCCCACAGGACAGAAGCCTTTTTCCAGAGTGTGGAAAATGCTTTGTTGTAAAAGCTGAACACTGAAACAGAACAGAAAAAGCTTTTCAGATAAGCCTGGTTTGGGCTGCCACAAAACTCACGTGGACTAGAGGTTTTTTTCTTGTTTGGAATGCAGGAAAGGCTTTGCAACAAACAACAAACAAATCAACTTTAGATTTCCACTGCACAACACACGGTGGGAAGCCATATTCCTGTCTTCAAGGCAGGAAATCTTTGGCAGGGCAAGGCAGGGCTGATGTCAGTAATCAAAGTCATTACAGAGTCACAGAGGAGAACACCTATATTCATGTTAAAGAAGCTTTCCCAATAAAACCAGCCCGCACTGCCATAAAATAAAATAATCTACACGAGAGAGAAGTCAAATATGTGTTCTGTCTGTGGCAAAACCTTAAGCCAGAAGTCCAGTTTGGCTACTCATGAGGGAGCTCACACTGGAGAAAAGCCATACCCATTTTCTGTCTGTGGTAAGCATTTCACCTACAAATCCAACATGACCATTTATTACACAGGGGAGAACTTGTAATCGTGTCCCTAGTGTGGGAAAAGCTTTGCTCATAAATCAAATATGGCTTAGCACAAGACGACCCACACAGGGCTGAAGCCAGATCTATATCCTGAATGTGGGAGGAAATCAAAACTCGTAACCAATCAGCATTCTAATATGGGAAATCCTGCCAATGTGCCTAGTGCCATCTCTAGATGTGTTCAAGGAAACACTCAAGATAGTTTTGCACAATGATACTGTTATACAATTATGTTTTGGTCAGATACACAATGGCTTCTCTAGGCCAGCTAATTTTTTTTTTTTTTTTTTGTGATGGTACAAAGTTTAGTCATCTCTTGGCATCAGTGGCTTGGTGAACAAACTGCAGTATGTGCTACTACAGTAAGTTTTTGTTGGCCAAGGCGATCAGGAAAATATATGATACTGTACCTTCTCCCTAACCCTGACAATTCTAAAGTTATGTACCCACAACAGTTTTTCATCAATTGAGGTAATTGTGACAGTATGTGCTACTTCCTCTTCTACCCAACCGCACCATGTCTAAGGCTCTGCACCCACATTAGGTTTTCATTATCTGAGACGACCATTTGTAATCATTAGGTAAAAAATCCACTGCTAGTACAGATGTCCTCCCAACATTGCTGAGGTAGTCATTAGTTCCCCACCTCCATTGAATAGAAGAGGCTACTCAAGACATAACCAAGGAATGCTTTGGCATAGCCATCCTAAATGGTTATGTCTGTGGAGACTCTTGGGATCCAAAAATTGAAAGTATGTACTGAGCTTAAACAATAAAGATAGAATTTAAAGAATATAAGAGGTATTACATATATCCTACAGGCTACACATTGGCATAAAGGGTGTCTACCCTTCAAAAAACAATATCTAACCAAAGCACATAACTCCATTACTACCTGGGTCAGTTAACCGCACGGCATATGCCTGTCATGTCTGAGAAAGCATAAAATTATCTAAGATCTACAAAAGTAATCCATGGACATACTTGTGCTACACTGCATTTGAAGAAAAATCAATGGAACAACAGATCAAGCATGTTGTTCAGTCTTGATACCTTACTCCATGTTTTAACACTCCATACCGTACTCCAAAGGTAATTTTCTGTGGCAAAAGTGGTAACCCCGAGCCACATATTTGGGGTGGAATTGCCTGGGTTTTAAAGTCCTGCCTGGTTCCCATGTTATTGCAGTGTCCTCCAGTGATGCCTGGCATTGGGACCGTAAGGCTGGTGGGTGGGAAATTTAAAATAATTACTATTTTTAAATGAACCACTTTTATAAAATACTCATTATCCATACCACCTGGAAGGTTAATATTGTTCTGAAACAAAGGGTTGTATGACGATTATAACCAAAGGTTCATATGATGTTTTTTGGGACCTCTGATGGTTTTGGGTGAGATTTATTAAAAATTTTGTTTTAATTTTTATCTGGAGCTATGGACTGCAGATTCTTGTATATCTGTTATTTTCACACATGGCACACATGGCCTTGGATTGTTCTAAGCGAGATTTTGTTCCAAGGGAGTAGCTGGTGCCAATACAGGAAGCTGGTTGAGAGGGCTCACAGATGGTGTGGGATGATGGGCAATTCCTGTGTAATAACTGGGGCTTTTCCACAATAAAATTGTAATAGTTAACCATTCACTTTGTGTGCTGTGGTTTATGTTGCTGGGTTAGCGCTGACTCAGATCTCTCTGCAAGATAGAAGTTGTCACAACACCCAAGAAGTTCTGCTCTAAAAGAGATGTGCAAAACCATTAAACAGCTTTTTCACAGGTAAGATGTGATCTGGACCTATATGGACTTAGTGATGGTTGTACATCCTCAGTAAGCTCTGCTAACCTTTACTTTTACTGCACCAACTGTAGTGCTGGTGCATATGAAACCCAGGTTTGCCAGCAGATGAGAATAGGGTAATAATGGCACAGCTTATTTTACCAATGGAAACTTTTGTCTAACAGCAGCAACAATTTGCTTTAATAACAACTTTGGTCTAAGTTAATCATTACACAGCACATAAAAAAAAGATTTTACCAATGACCTTATTCTTGAAGGATTTCCATGACTTTGCTAAACTGGTGGACATTTAGAATAAAGTCAT
This sequence comes from Pyxicephalus adspersus, assembly GCF_032062135.1. NCBI lineage: Eukaryota > Metazoa > Chordata > Amphibia > Anura > Pyxicephalidae > Pyxicephalus > Pyxicephalus adspersus. The sequence goes on from NC_092867.1 coordinate 55,355,475, forward strand.
CCTCTATCTGGAGCCTTTATACTTACCTCTCCTGATGAAACCTCTCCTGATGATTGCTCAGTTCTGGTAATGTCACTGAATGCGGACATTTGGTGTTTAAAGCCTAGGCTAGTTTCAGAGAGTCATCTTTCTTTAAACCACGTTGTCCCTAGCGACATTATCACTGAAAGCAGCTTTTCCAGCGTAGAAATTTCTCAAGAATCTGTATAGTGTGGTTGAGGACTTTATTTCTGTTGGTGCCATGAAAATTCTAAGGCCAAAGTTTCTTAATAAGGGCATAAAATAAAACCCAAATGTCCACTAAGCAGGTACACCAACATACCATATTGAAAGGCAACAGAGTACATATATATGCAAATGTATTTTATTCAAAAAACATACAGACATGATTAACAGAAGGACAAATTGACTTTAAAGTACAAAGGCTGACCTGAAAATTCTAGCCCCCTCTTACCTTAATCCAATGGTTTCAGAACTTTGAGTCACTAAACCAGAACAAGTATGGGGATCAGGAGTTCTGATTGTTAGGATGTGGACATTTGTTTCAGGTCACCTCCGATGGAAGCATTTTTTATTAGGAGTACAGAATTTCCTTACAGGGAACCTATAACAAAGAACTATAGAAGCTGTCATGACACATTTGACATTAAAATGGTTAAGGTTATTTGGATAAGGAGATGAATGGTTAAAAATCCTATAAAGCCTTAAAGCTGTATGTCCTTCTATGTTTGCTATTCTCACCAGATTTGGAGTCAGATTTGGGGGTGTCAACGAGGTACAGTTCATTGTTCTTCTCCTTACTGGAGCAGAAACTATTCCTGAGGACCTACAATGCTAAGATATCCATTGCTTTAAGGTTCAGGTTCACTACATCCATTATGTGGATTTGTGCTTCCTGTGCATCCACTCCTGCTTCTTGGATTTAACCTTACCTGTCTTTAGATTGCCAGTCATCAAGGAAACTGTTCTCAAGTGAGGAGACCTACAATTCTACAAAGATGGCCACCTCCACCCTAAGACACTGTGCAGAGTAAAGCATGGTAAGTCAGTAATGGAGGAAATGATCACGTACACTGAGCCTTCAGGCAATACGAATGTTGCGTTAAATTTTCATGGACACAGCTTTCAGCGACCTCTTAAAGTAAAGGTGCCAACATTGGAACCTCACAGAATCCCAGAGTCACCTATGATAACCGAAATGTGAGATGAGGGAGGACTTTTTTGGAAACGGTTTCCCACACTCAGAGCAAGAATATGGCAGGTCACCTGTGTGAATCCTCTGGTACTGGACAAGGTTTGACTTCTGTGCAAAGTCCCTGCCACAGTCAGAACAGGAATATGGATGTTCACCTGTGTGAATATTCTGGTGTCTACGGAGAAGTTTTTCTCCAGGAGAAACATCTCCCACATTCTGAACATGAATAGGGCTTCTCCCCTGTGTGTGTCTTCCCATGGGAAATAAGAGTTTCCGGAAGGGAGAAACACTTCCCACATTCAGAACATTTGTATTGCTTTTCCCCCAGTATGAACTCTCTCATGTCTGATAAGAGTTGTTTTCTGGCTAAAACATTTGCCACATTCAGAGCAGGAATATGGCTTCTCCCCATGTTAATTCTCTGGTGCCTGATTAAACATTTTCTACATGGAAATCCTCTCTCACATTCAGAGCATGTATATGGTTTCTTTCTTACGTGATCTCTGGTGCAAAATGAGAGACTCCCTTCAGGTAAAATGTTTCCTGCACTCTAGATATGAAAACTGCTTATCGATTGGGTCACATCTCTGGGTTGGAATAAGTTCTGCTTGTCTGGTAAAATATTCACCACACCCAGTAGATCTGAATATTTGTCCCCGTTAAGCTTTATTACAAAATGATGGATCTGCACCAGGAAATGCTGAATGGAAATCTGGGGTAATTGGATTTCCTTCCGAAGAGTCAAATGTGTCATCCTCATCATCTTCTAATTCACTATCTTCAGGGATAATGAGATGTTTCTCCATATTATACTTTCTGTACTTTGCATCTGGAGATAACACTTAAAAATGGAAATAGGTAATATGTATCCCTACTTTTGTTTTGAGTTTTGAGTACAGTTAGTAAGGTTTAGAACCTCACTCATTTATTTGTCACCCCCTGGGTGGATATCACATAAGTTCCTGTCATGGAAATAAAATGGGTAGTTTTAAAAGCACATTAGGTTGTCACCTTCTATATTAAAGCTCTTGGACTTCTACACCTTTGGTGTGATCCTCATATCACTTATATCCACTTGAAGTGGCTCTTTTATGTCAAAAAACTTCCTAAGCAAGAATCATTGTACTTTATAACATGAATGTTCACACCGAGCAAAAAATTAATAACACTGCAAAACAAGGATTTTCCTACTGGGAATAACACATGTGTTATTGATTCCAAATCTGAACTCAGAATTTGCCTACCACGTACAGATTTTAAGTTATAGGCGTGCTATAGCTGTTCAATTAGTCGGTAATTGGGTAATGTATTTTTACATGGGAACATTATAACAGTTGCAGCTACCAATCTGCCTGCTGCGGCCTCAGCTCAATCACGCCCCCTGGTGGCATGCATGTTCCAGCGGCGGCTGGGCATGTCTGGGCAAGTCAGTGAGCTGATGTCAGAAATAAGTATATATGGCGAGATGGACCAAGGGGTTGTCTATAGTATTATTGGATAGTATAGCTAGGCCATAGTGAGTCTGTTTTATGCTAAAGATGAGTAGGCACAGCTGTGTTAATATACCGGATAATTTTTACAAAATTTGTGGCAAATATACCCCGTTTGATCAAGGCAAGGACCTTACCAAGAGTGTGAGATTTGCTTACCAGTATTACTTTGAATGTGAAATTGGAGATTAGGATAAAAGCTGGGCACCTCATATCTACTGTCAGGTGTGTTACGTTGGCCTAAAATAATGGTTGAATGGGAAAAGGAATAAAATGCCTTTTGCTGTGCCTATGGTTTGGCGTGAGCCAAAAGATTATCATTAGGACTGCTACTTCCGTATGAGTAAGATTGCTGGGTTTTCGAAGAAGACTAAGTCAAACATCGTATAAACTGATTGTAAATCTGCTCTGAAGCCAGTGCCACATGATTCAGAGAATCCAGTGCCAGTCCCTCCTACATCTGTTGTTACTGACAGTGACAGGTCGGATGAGGAACAGAAGGATGATGTTGATGTAATGAACGGTATGAACCCCAGTTTGAAGAGGGTAAGCCATATTTTATAAGTCAATCAGATTTAGATGATCTAGTAAGGGACCCGTCTTTGTCAAAATAGAAGTCTGAACTGTTAGCCCCCAGATTAAAGGAGTGGAATTTGCTATAAAAAGGAACGACAACTTCACACTTAGGTGTGAGGTTGCGAATACCAGAGCAGTGGAGATTGTTCATAGACTCAAGCAAAGCAAGTTTGAAAGCTGTAATGCTGCATAAAGGTAACAAAAAAACCTTCTGTTCCTCTTGCTCATGCCAAGGGAATGAAAGAGACATACAAATCCATGGAGGTCATTTTGAAATTGATTAGCTATTCAGAACACAAGTGGAACATTTGTGGTAACCTGAAGGTGGTGGCACTCCTTTGTGGCTTGCAATTGGGATATACAAAATCTATGTGCTTTCTGTGCTTGTGGAACAGTTGTGATGACAGCAATCATTACAAAGTAAAATAATGGCCACCCAGACCTGAACACACTGTTGGCTAGTACAACATGAAGCATAAATCACTCATTTATACACAGAAAGTTTACCTTCCAGCACTTCACATTAAACTTGGATTAATGACAAGGACAAGTTCGGAAAAAATATAGCAGATGCCAAACTGAAAGCCGGCAGTTTTGTTGGTATCAAATCCGCAATTTGATGCGTGATGCCACATTCAGAGACAAACTCAACCCATTTGAACTTGCTACTTGGGATTCGTTTGTGCTAGTTGCACAAAACTTTCTGGGCAACCAGCGAGCTGAAAACCATGCTGAACTCATGAACAAAATGTTAACAGCATACTATCAACTTGGCTGCCGAATGTCACTTAAAATTAATTTCATACATTCCCATCTGGATTTCTTCCAACAAAGTTTGGGTGATGTGATGTGAGGGTGGGAGAGGTTCCACCAGCACATTTCTTTTATGGAAACAAGATATCAAGGCCATTGCAACCCCAACATGATGGGCGACTACTGCTGGTTTCTGCAACGGGAAACAGCAGAGAACCACAAACGCAAAAGCAAATGCCTGAAACAGTTCTGAAGTGTACATGTGTGTTGAACAAGGTGAATTGTGTGTGTGTAATTGTATATGTTGTTGTAACATAAAACTACGTTTTTGTAATGTCATGGAACCATGAGGCAAAAGTTAGTTATGTATAGAGATTACATAGTAACTGCGGAACGAATGTAGCTAATCGCTTCTATACGCTAAGTTATTCTATTAACTTAAGATCCTGACTTCTTAGGCAGAATCAGACTTCGGATTTAGATTCAGCACACTTGATTTAGTATAGAACACATGGATTAGACCAAGTAGCAGACAATATATATTTTTAGTGAGGCAATGTATTGAACTCAGATCCCTCCATCCAAGCCTTTGTTAGGTTGTTACTTTTGTCTATGACTTATTTAGGGAGAGAATAATTCTTTTTGACCTGTTTTAGTGTATATTACTCACTGATATTACTGATCTCTGGATAAATGTCACCTTACATGGATCATCACTCATACGGAACTTTTTCTACTTTAACTTCCACTTTAATTAGATCTTCATCCTAAAGAAACAACATTGTCAGGGCCACCAATTCATGAATTAATGAATGGTCTACCATGACAGCAAGCTCAGCAACAGAGCCAAGCATCTGGATTGCAATACACAAGTAAAACACATGCAGTATGCCCATTATGCGACACAGAAATGCATAAAATCCAGTCTAGATTGTCCAGGTTCTTAAAATCTTAAGCTACGTACACACGGCAGATTTTTATCGCCCGATAATCGGCATCGGCCAATTATCGGGCGAAAATCTGACCTGCCGGATCCACGGACGATGGACGACAGCCGATCGTAATGAAAGGGAAGGGGAGAGCGCGCAGCAGGGTGCCGCTCCGTCGCTCTCCCCCCTCGCCTCTCCATAGAGCATGAACGGTGCTGTATGTACAGCATCGTTCATGCATCTTTCAGCCCATTGTCGTTGGAAAGGATCGTGAAAGATCCTTTCCAACGACAAAAATTGCAAGTGTGTACGCAGCTTAAACTGACTGATTCATAGGCCTTGATTTATCAAGCAATATCGGAAGTTCGCTCACGCATTTGCGGCCGGACATTAGACCCATATAACCTATTGATCAACACATTTTAAGTATTCTCGTATTCTGAGTATTCTCCCAACATTTATGAACTGAAATGATCTGGCGCTTCGAGGCACACATTTCTGGTAGCTTGACCTTAGCGAGCTTGCATTTAAAGTCATACTTTCCCTAACAAATCATTCTTTTTCCAGTTAGCCCTAAATAAAAATATATGATGTGTTCAAATGTTTAATACATATATATGAGCTTACAAATAAGCATATTATTAAATTACCTAATATTTTTGGGTTCTGAAAGAGTTAACTGATTTCAGCTGTGTACATAGGCTGAATGCCTAAATGCATATGATGCCTTACCTAGGATCGGACTGGTGATAAATCCCTGAGTAATCTGGCAGGCTGCTTTTGCCAGCGGACTAGATGTTTGCTTCTATATCTATATCTATCTATCTATCTATCTATCTATCTATCTATCTATCTATCTATCTATCTATCTATCTATCTATCTATCTATCTATTCTATCCACAGTATATATACATATATAAATACATATATAGATATATATGAGATGTTTGGTGTGTTATCCTAATCTATGTTGCTACATTTCACACTTTGCTTACCATTTTGCACAATAGCTGCTTTTGTTTTTTAAACTTTGAATGTTTCAATGTCCATCTTGCAATTGATAAGTCAATGTTAAAACTATGGTATTGTGTTTGTAGCCATATTGTTTCATTGAAATATTATGTTCTTATTACCACCTTTAAATGTTTGTTCTGCATACATTTTTTCTAATCCAGTTTTCCACCCTTGATAGGTCTAACTTGCATATTGGTTTTGCAAATATTTTTTGAATGCAATATTTCAGCTTTATATGGGAGTGTGGGTTTACATGAGTTTAGTGTCTTTAACCTTGGGTGATCCAACAGACCTTACAATTTATATAAATTGTGATTTTTTTGAGCATTTCCTTTCTATGAATTGTTGAAAGGCCAAAAACAGCACAATTGTCTTAATAAAACTCAGATGTTTGATGCAAATCGTTGTGTGCGTGAACGGTGTTCTAGCAGTTGAAAAATGCCTGCCACTTTTGTAGAGAAGGACCTGCCCATCATCATTTGGGTATTTTTTTTTTTAATGTGTATTTTGTTTGTTTTGCTTCATATGTACATACATGCATATATGTATGTATACATTTAAATGTGTGTATATATACATATCAAGAGAAATTATAGGAGGAAATAGGCAAAGAGGGTTTCTTTTGGCATATTGCTTAACACTTCTGTAAATTAAAAAGCTTGTCTATTTCTTCCTACGATTCCTGATGTCATGGGCCTGGCTCAAAGCTAGTTTAAGACTTTACAGGAAAGCGTGCAGCCTTCTCTTTCTCACTGTCCATTTATGTACATGCACATATTTAGATTTGGCCAAACATTGCTTATGCAGCCTGAAAAGCATGGAAAATACATGACTAGGGTAGCTCGTGCCTTTGCCCCCAAAAATTACCCCCCCCAGACCTGCGTCCCCTTTACCCTTGCCAGCCCCTTCTCTTAGTTCTTACCCCCCCCCCTTTCCAAATAACACTCCACAATATGCTGCGTTTAAAATGGCTGGCAAGCAGCCGTTTATTTAACAATAAATTAACACTTTAACATTACCATAAATTAACTCTGTATATAAACATAACCGTAATATGTAAATACAATAATCAACACAAAAATAAAACATAAACAACAAATAAAAATAAATAAATTAACCATTAAATAACCACCGTATATACTCTAAGTTAACCCTTTCTTTACCCTAAACAATTCTTAATAGAACCAACCATTGTACCCCAAACAACTAGGTTGCAGGTCTGGAAGGTAATGTCCGCCACACCACCAAATCACCAATAATTACCAATACCGCAAAGCCATTCTGGCCCCTAGCAGCACATCACCACCTCAGGGGCCTCCACTGTTCACCACTTAAAGGGGGGGGGGCTCCACCACCTTGGGTGTCCCCCCCACCAAAATTAACCCAGAACTCTTACCTTCCACCAAACCTCAACCGCCACAGCGCACTGACGGGAACCCTCACGCCCGTGCGCCCCTCCACACTCGAGTCGCTCTCTGTATCCCATCTTGTATTCCAAGGCACCACAAATCCGTTCCAACATCGTTCAAATGAACCCCATCCCCTCTTCAAAAACCGCCAAGTATCCTCCTCCTCCAACTCCCTATGACGTACCACCAAGCCACCATTCCTAGCCACAAATCTGCCCACTTCCTTATTCACTTTGACCCTAGCTTTATTCATCCTTTCCACAGACCTAGGTTCCCGCTATACTGACCTAGCCACCATGTCCGACCATACGAACACTGTCTCCGGAAACTCCAACCTCAATCTCAAGAAATCTAACCGCACGACCCTGACCAGACCTTTCATTCCTCTGCGCCCAAGATCGTTACCCCCAGCATGCATCACCAGAACGTCTGGCGGCCTATCCAGCGCCGCGCACCTCCGAGTCTCTGGGACCATCCGACTCCACATCATGCCTCGAACTCCAATCCATCCCACAATCGCCTCTGCCCATGAGAAGCCCAATTGACGACCCTCCGGCCTGACTTCTGCCCTTCTCGCACCCCACCAAACTTAAGAGTGCCTGACAATCCACACCAAACAACTGCGATCACAAATTAACAAAAACTGTCCTCTCCTCCCCCCCGGATAACCACCTTTTCCGAAAATCAGCCCCTTTCCACACACCTCCCCCATCCAACAATAAATGCGGCCTAATATACAGCTGGAACCGTCTAGATTCCCACCTCCCTATCCTTCTAATAGCCTCCTCCCCAGCCCCCATCTAGCTGCCTCTGTAGCCGCCCCAATCCAAAAGGAATGTGAAGAGAACTCTTCCACATCCATCCCCAACACCCCAAGCATTTTTTATAAACCACAAAATATCGAAAACGGGACAGAAAGGCCCCATCCTCATGCATCCAAAGGGGGCCCCCTCCACTTCTCCTAACCCTCAGCAACGCCTCCACAGCTTCAACCAGGCATACCCTTGACCCACCGCCCAGTCTAAAAACCCTTACCAGAAAACCCTTACTCCTTTGATCTGTCTTAGACCGCCTAATCCTCATACTCACCTCATCACTGGCACACACCACGTCCTCCTTCAAAATTCCCCCAGGGGAAGTCTTGGTCGGACTCACCAATTCTCTGATACGCATCGCCCCAAAAAACGCTATGCTAAACGCTGCCTTAAACAAAACCCGCTCGTAACTGTCTGTGCATACTACTTCCAGCTGTCTCACCACCCTTTGCAATAATTCAAATGACACCAGCCTTCATCTATCTGGCACCCTGCGCCCCTTCCTGTATCTTTTGTCACGTGCCGCCACCCCTGCCACTTAAACCAGATCGCCATGCTCGCCAACAACCTGTTGACCGCTGCCACTGACACGCCCCGCATAAATTCCCTAACCAACCAGTACAAAAACACATGTACCGCGTCGCTCCTGTCCCCAAAACCAGCCAATTGCTCATGCAGACCATCCCAATCCCTCCATACCGCTGAGTACGCTGCCCAAGTTCTCTCACCCACCGACCGCCGAATCAAACCTCTGAGGATCCCAGCACAATCCCCCATAACTGCTCTGGACACGGATACCCGCATTGCTCCGCTTCTGGCACCAACACGCGAAACCTGTCCCACTGTAAACAAGACAAAGCGTCAGCGATGACATTATAAACCCCTGGAATGTGCCTTGCAAAAACAAAAATGTTGTGCTGCATACACCTCAGAACTAAATGCCGCATCAACCTCACCGCTGGCACTGATGACACAGAAAACTTATTCACCCCCAAATTGTTGCAATGAAATCTAACCTTCTTATTGACCAGCTCCACCCCCCACAAATCCACCGCTAGAACGATCGGAAACAGTTCTAAAACCACTAAATCTTTCACCAGGCCACCTTCCACCCATTCCTGAGGCCACACTCCTGCGCACCATTTTCCTCCAAAATACGCTCCAAAACCCATAGCCCCGGCATCCGTGAGCAATTCCAGGTCCACCGCATCCACGGGCCCTTCCAACCACAGCGCTTTCCCATTAAAGGCCTCCAAAAACCTTTGCCAGATGGCCAGGTCCGCTCTCACCTCTCTCGTCAAACGCACAAAATGCGACGGCGCCTTCACCCCCGATGTAGCCGCCGCTAGGCGCCTGCAGAAAACACTGCCCATCCTTATCACCCTACACACAAAATTGAGCTTTCCCAACAGAGATTGCACTGCCTGCAGCCGCATTTTGTGCCTCCCCCTTGCAAATCCCACCTCATCCTTCAAATCCATCAACTTATCCTGCGTGGCCAACGTGTCCAGCTCTATTCCTAAGAAGGTCATCACCGTCTGCGGCCCTTCCATTTTCTCCTCCGCCAGAGGCACCCCAAACTTCTCTGCCACGTGTTGCAACATTGCTAACAACACCCTACACACTGAACTCCCCGCCGGGCCTATCAGCAAAAAATCATCCAGATAGTGAATGACTGAATCTACTCCCGCCACTGTCCCAGCAACCTCACACACTTCGGGTGCACTGGCAGCAACGGAAAGGTGGCCTCAAAGTCCGCCTTTGCCAGCAGTGCCCCTTTTCCATACCTCCGAACCCAGACTATCGCCGCGTCAATTGACGTATACGCCACCGTGCAAGCCTCGGGGTCGATCCCATCTTTCACCTATTCCCCTGGAGGGAAGGACAAATGATGTATCAACTGGAACTTAACTGGCTCCTTTTTAGGCACTAATCCCAATGGTGACACCACCAAACCGGCCATCGGCGGCGACTGAAAAGGCCCACTCATGCGTCCTAAACTCACCTCTTTTGCCAGTTTCTCCGTCTTGACTTCCAGATGCCTAAGCGCAGACTTCAGGTTCCCGGCCTCCCTATGCTCCCCCCCATTTCACTCGGAATCCAAAACCCCCTTGAAAACCCCGTCTCCAACACCCCTGCGGCCTCCCTGTCAGGGTACTTACTTAAAAAGGGGCGCATCCTTGTGACCCTCACCCGAGTCTCCCCCTTTTCCATCACCCCCTCTGCCCGCATTCTGTGCGCTTCCCTGATTGTATCTAAGTAGCAAAAGAGCGAAGTGCACAGTTCTGGCTGCTTCTCCCCAATCACACACGCCAAAATACTAAAGGCCTGCATCCAATTAAAAAACGTGCGCGGAATCAATCGATGTCGCCACATTTCGCCTTCCTCTTTGCGACCTTCCCCCCCAACCGCTCTGTCCAAATTAAACCTCTCTAATGGCAGCAGCGTGAAGATGTCCACGTATTCCCCTTTCCAGATCCGCTCCCGAATGTCCTCCTTCAAGTGCGCCCCCAACGGCCCTTCAAAACACACATACACCTCCCCTTTTGCCGCGTCCCCTACACCCGCTTGCTCCCCCTGTGACCCACTCCCCTTCCCCGGCTGCCCCCCCTCCCCTGCCTCTCCCCCTGCGGCCTCCCCAACAGCCCCTCCTTCGCTACCGTCCTGTTACCCCATCCCTGCATCCTCGAAACCGTGCCTGTCACTCACTTTGTCCAGCCTCCGAACCACCTCTCTTAACCCCTCTAAAACCTCTTGCACCCCTCCCAGGCAATCCCTTTGACTAGGACACCTGCCCCCCCACTCCCTCCTGACAGCTGTGCCCCCCCACCAACACGCTGTCCGCTCCCCTTGCTGCAAGCCAGCAGCCCCCCACTGTTACCCCCGCCCATGACCTCTGGCCTACCCTTGGTCCCCTTCCCCGCTCCAGACCCCCTGCATCCTATAATCATACAATTCCCCCCCTTCCCCCCACCCCCCCAGCGGACCCCCCATGCTCCTACCTTGCAGTTCCGAATCCCGGGATCCTGCCGCGACCATCGGGGGCACCACGCCGCCACTAGCACCTGGCCCGCATCCTCCTCTGCCTCCGATGTTGAAATTTCCCCTTCCGACGAGGAACGGGAACGCCTCTTCCTCCGCGTCACTTCCTGGAACTCCAGGTGAGCAGCGCGACTCCTCCGTGCGTCATATCCGGGCGACGCCTCCGCATCTCGTCCATAGGAAGAAGACGCCATCTTCGCCACGTGGACCGCGGCCCCCGGCCTGGCAGGGCGCCGCGCCCTTAACCTCTCTGGACTTTTGCGCCTCTCCTGGACCACCCCGGCTGCGTCCTCGGTAGGACCAGCTGCATCACACATCCACCGGGCCCCTGCATTATGCGAGGCTCCGGCTTCAGGTGAGGCCTGCCTGTGTGAAGTTAGTGCCCCAGGGGAACGGGGGTTGCGCTCCCTGGAAGCCGCAGCCCCCTCCCTTTTCTGAGTCCCCCAGAACGAGGGACCCCTGCACCGGATGAGGTCCCCGCAGCCAGGACCTCACCCTGTCTCAAATGGGGGCTGTGCCCCCTGGCAGCCACAGACTCCCTATCCTCTGCCACCCATTTAACCCCCGCAGAACATGGGGTTCCATCACTAGGTGAGGCCTCCCCTCTCAAGGTCTCTCCCGGGTCCCTGTGGGGGCTACGCTCCCTGGCAGCCGCATCCCCACACCAGAGCTCCGCCGGCGACGGGGATTCCTCCCTAGGCTAGGACCAGACCTGGGCAAACGGCGCCCGGCTGACCTGCTAGGAGGGTCCCTAATGGGGCTCCCAGATTGGCGCTGAGCTCTGGCAAATGGTTCAGGGCTCAGGCGCACCGGAGCCCTAGCTCTACGAGGCCGCAACCCCTCTAATCTAACTGCGGAGCCCTATCAGCCCCCCCAACTGCCTCTGCTACTTTAGCCCGCAGCCAGGCCTCACCCTGTGAGGCTGCCGCAGCCCTAAGTTGCTGCATTAAGGTGTCAATTGACTCCATAATGCCTACCTGCACCCTGTCCAAATTTCTTCTTTCAAAAAACTGTCCCTAACTTCCGTCTCTCCCTCCTTTTACCCTCTCTTCTCTCCACCCACTATACTTCCGACCCGACCCTCTCTCTCCCCCTCCTCCTTCTGTAATTCAATCTTAACCCCTTCCCCCCCCTTTTTCTTGTGCAGTACGAGCACGCCTGTCATGAAGCCCCTCTGCACATTTCCCTGCTCCGGGCCTCTCTTTACAGCACTATCTAGTTGCCAACAATACATGATTTAACAAGCTGCCTAAAACATCCTAATAATAGAATCTTTTCTGTACCTGGATGCTAACATCTCTTTGATGGGAGCATCTGGCAAGCCTCTGGAAAGTCACATCAAGGGCTACTGTACATTCGTGGAGGATATTGTTTCTGGTTAAAGGAGGAATCTCCATTTAAAAGACCCTTAAAAAAACCCGAATTCTCGCACAATTGACTTTAATGGTGTTCGAATTCGGCATTTGATCACCTGGAGAATTTCTCACTATTCGATCGAATAGCTGTCGAATCGAATAGTGAGCTATTCGACCAACACTAGTCGTTACTATGGATTGCAGTAGAGGCAAGCCAGCTGCAATTCATATTATAATTTTTTTGGGGGGTCAAGAAAAAGGGACATTGCGGGCAAGAGTATAACAAAATTTCATTGACTTTAGGTTTTCATGCTAACAGCAATTCTATCTACCTGATTCTCCTGAGGGAATTCCTGATATTCCTGTGTGGAGTCCAGAAAATACAGAGCATGGGGACATCGCTCTGGGGTATATCTTTTACTGGATCCATCTGTAGGAAACAATCATACAACAACATTTGTGTATTAAAGTGTCACCAAGCTCATGATCAGTAACAAGTGCAGCAAAAAGCCTGTTTGCTTCAATCTACCTCCCGTATATTGCTTTAGGTCAAGGAGGTCCCTTGTTGTTGGCCTGCTGTCATTGCAACAAATGTGGTCTTACTGGGAATGTCTGTGCCTACAACAACTTTACACCTAATAAGGCCTAATAAGATCCAAGATTAGAAAAATCCTAGATCGAAGCATTTCAATACACACATGAATAACTGATGCATCCTATTGTGTATCTACTTTAGATTTGAAGAACTATATATTGTGTGATAACTTTTACTCACAAAGCACTGCCTGTGGATTCAGAAGGCTTCACACCAAATGAGATTCCTTTTATTAGGAGTTAGCCAACACAGAATCTATACAAAAAAAAAAAACATTTATGGTTTGTTAGCTGCATAACAACCTGGGACTTTTTTCTGTCATCAGGATTTGTTTCTCACCTGAGCTGATCGCTGAAAGAATTTCCTCCAACTTTACCCTCAAGCGTCCTTCTTCTTCTTCTTCTGCTTTGACATATCTCTAAGTGTTTCTGGTGTCCCTGGAGTCTGTGAATAAAGATGAGAACGAGCCCCCCGTTTTACTGAGATGTATGAAAGACCCCAGAGAGTAGGTGTGAGGGGAGACTGATCACGTCTTTTGGCTGGTGACACACGACATAATGTGAGGAGGAGAGCCAGAGTCTAATAAAGGCTGATGGATTCTGATTCCCTCACTGGGCACTTACTGTTCCCCCATTACTGTCAACTGACAGAGGAGGGGGAGAAGAGATTGTTGTAGTGACTAAACAAGGAGAATCTGGAAATCTGGATTTAGTGTTTATTCCTCACCTTTGCTGATCACTGGAGGGATTTCCTCCTCCTTACACTGATCATCACCCCTCACATATTGACCTTCATCTTCAACTTTGACAATAATCAAGTCTTCTCTCCAAATAAACCACCATAAAACATGTTTTAAACAGTGTCTGATGTTCATATAGTGTACCTGTTTTAAAAAAAATAGGTGATAAGATTTCAGCTGCGCGATTAAGGAGGATCTGTTAAGCTGTCAATGGTGAGGTCATAGCAATTAATTAGCGCACACCTGCTCTCTGTTCTGTGCGTATCTACAGTTCTTTACAGGTCAATTAGAATCTTTAATGCTTCACCTTCTTTTGGGTAAGTGCTACTTTTTTAGGTTACATTGTACTCATTCACAAAATAATTAATTAATTGTTACATTTGTTGCACTGTTTTTATACTTTTTGGTTTGCTTTGCAACACTGCAAACTAATTTAGATCAAGCTGTATATATACTAGTTAACACTTCATAATATGTCATCTCACAATAGTATAAATTGTAAATAATTCTCACCAAGCATTTGTGATCTAATTAAAATGTCATTGTAATTTGTCTTGATAGAAATCAAATAATTGAAAAAAGGATTATTGTCAAAGGTGGTTTAAAAAACATATAGTGATTTCACTTGTGTATATATGTTAAAATACATTTAAATGCATATAAATACATATGCATTAATATTATTTAACTGGACTGGTTTTGTCATCAAGTGCTTGGATGTTATGCATTGATGTGACTTTGTAATCCTCATTATTGTTAGTTTCATCTGTTGCTGGAATGTTTTTGTTCCTGGTTTGTAATGCCAGTTTCGGTAGTTTACCAATTCTTCAGCAATGTGTCATTTTTTCCACAAGTATTGAGTACAAATGTCTGCATGGTTTCCACACCAAGATCATACTTAACCCCCTCGTTGTCTTTGTCACATATTGGTATTTGAATGTATTATGTGCAATTTCCTTTTCTAAATGAATTGTCATGATTTTATTTCTTTTTTTTGTTTGTTTTTTTTATAGTCTGAAATTTGCACTCATGTTGATTTGCCCCCACACAACTCCTGTGTTCATTTGTAGTAGTGTTATAGGTTTGTTGTCATTGTGCTGTGCTGCCTGATCTTAGCACTATTGTATACAAACACACTTCCACTTGCTGTACAAACTGGTTGTCAATTAGGGTCCAGCTGAGTTACATACTCATTCTAACACACCTGATGGTGATGGAAGGAGGTCCAGGTTCCAAGCACAACATCAAAGCTCATTGATTGCCAAGCTCACAAG
>NC_092867.1:55371408-55390791 GCF_032062135.1 Pyxicephalus adspersus
CATACATACATGAGTGCATATGAGGCAAAACAAGCAATATACACAAAAATATAAACTTACCTTAATGAGGACTGTGCAAAAGCGCAGTGCATTTTTCAACTGAAAACAGTTCAAGCGCACGTAGTGGGTCCGCTGTGGAGCACAACTATGAGCTACACGCCGCTGAAGTGTGGCGCAGAACTATGCGCATCAAACAACTGAAGTTTGGCGCAGAACTATGCGCATCAAACAACTGAGTTTTAATAAGACAATTGTGCTGTTTTTAGCCTTACAAATAACTCAGAGGAAGGAACAGCTTAAAAAAAAATCACAATTGTCTTTTTAAACTGTGTGTCTTGGGAGATTGGAAAGGAGATCACATAACAACAAACCCCCAAAAAACAAACAACAACATCTTAGAAACAACTTTATTCAAAAGAAACATTTGCTTAAAGTTCACAAAAAGATATAAAAATACATCAAAACAAACAAACAAAAAAAAACACACACATCACTAAACTTTACACTAAATGACAAAAAAATTTAAAAGAACAAACAAAACACATGTAAATCCACACTTCCATGTAAAGCCAAAATAGTTCAAAATGGCCCAACAAATATTGCATTCAAAAAATACTTACCAAACCAATATGCAATTTTGCCCTATCAAGGGTGGAAAAAAGAAAATATTTATGCAGGACAAACATTGAAGTGTTAAAAAAAAGGCAGAATTTTGCAATCAAACAATATGGCCACAAACACAATACCATAGCATTAAAATTGACATAAAAAAATCGCAAGATTTACCCGCGGGTGGCTCCTCCGATCAGGCATCGTAAGCTTTTATATAGGCGCCTATGAGTTGAACTCGGTTAACTCTTGCCTAACAGAAAAGAAATGTCATTTTAAAATATGCTTTTTCTTAGCGCATATAGATGTTTTAAACATTTGAACAGCACAAACTTTTTTTTAGGGCTAAGGGTAATATGTGTGCCATTAGAAAGAATGCTTTTTTAGGGGAACAGTGACTTTTAATGCAAGCTCGCCAGTGTAAAGCTGCCAGGGATGCGCAGCTCCGGTAGCAAGCTCATCCAGTTGCTGAATTGCGCGACGGCTTCCGATTTCGGATCGCAAATTCCGATGCGCGAGCGACCTTCTTGATGAATCAGCCTCTTTATATCAAAGGATGTGTGTATCTAGATAGATCCTCAATACTCCCCTCGCCTCTAAAAAAATCAAAGTTTCCTTTTACCTGGTGATGTGAGGGTCTGGCAGTCCTCCATCATGGTGTCCTTCTATAAATCCTTGGGGTCCTCTATATATTTCAACTGCTCTGTATGTCAGCATTTGTATAATATAGGCTATAGACAAAAGCATTTAAAACAAAATAAAGTGAAACTCAAATAACATCTAAACAACTACATTTCCTAAATTTGAAAATTACCTTCACATCTCTGAATGTTCATCTAAAATATCACCAGCAACCTGTATGGTCCAAAGTCATGTAAGGCCATAACGTGTGTGGTGTATAATAGCATGGGAACGATATCATCCACTAAATAGATTTTTTTTTTTTTAACAAAGCAATACATTTAAGTTGGTCTTCAAAATGTATATTATATAGTGCATATAGGCATTCATCTACAGAAATCTAAACATCACATCTAGAATCCAACACTATAAAATAAAGGGGGTAGACATGATCTATATTGTACTTTCTGGATAACCCCTGATGCTATGATCGCCAGCAGAGTTCACCGTCTAATATCCTACACATCTGAAGTCTGGCAGGAAGATGATGATTTGTTGAGGGTATATGATGCCCTATCTAGTCCCCAGAGTGTGCTGGGACTCTTCCTCCTCTCATAATAGGAAGACATTTATACCTACTCCTCACTGGGCACACATTCACCAGCCTCACACCCCTCTAGGAGGATTCCCACAATACTGGAGCTTCTACCTGTCCCCAGTTCTGGCTACAAAAACATGGCTTCTAACCCTCCTGCTAACCCTCCTGCAGAGAATAACAGGAGGGTTAGTAGGTAAATTCTAAAACCCGTTTCAATGTTTGTTATATCAACAGCAATCAGCTCAGCCATTCTTAAAATGTCTTTAACTATGTGAACAAAGTTTAGAAGCTATGTGCTCTTCAAGAAAATGGCTACTGTAAACAGTCACTGGAATTTTGGAGAATTGTCTGATTACCTCTTAGGGTAAAAAAATATTTTTTTATATTAAATAAAACACAGGTGACCTGATACTCTCAACCTAATTTGCCTAGCTTTTCTATTTTTATTCTGTAAATAAAGCAAACTTTTCCCATTCAGTCCAGCTGCCAACAAGCACAAATAGAGAACCGACATAGACAGTAAAAAAATCTTAACAGAGAATCAGACCCATTCCTTCTATATCCAAAAATAAAAATAAAAAAGTTTTGAAGTATCCATATGCTATTAGGTAGTAGGCAAAATGTAGGTCACCTCCCCAACCCCACATTGTGATAGGACAGTGAAGAAACAGGCTGATGAGGTCAACCCCCCTGCATTTCACCTGATTGGCTCCAAGTGGGAGTTCTGTGATTGGGTGGGAAGTGAAAGGAAGAAGCACAAGGTAACATTCAGTTTATCTACCAACATAAATTATGTCGATAAAAGGAGCGATATTAGTACCAGAGATGAGCTCACCACTGTGTTGCTTCTTCAGTCAATGTCCATTTACAGGCTGGGGGGGGTCCAGGATGAAAAATTCACAAGAGAAAAGAATAAAGAATGTGCATTATGAACAAAGATAAAATTTAGAATATTAAGAAAAGTTATACATTTATTAGGTCAACATTTCAAGAGGTAACAATAATCATGAACACACACAGTATATGCATATCATATATATGCACACAGGAAGTGGATACGCTATATGGAGAAACTGATGTAGACTTCCCTCCATACTCCATGTCCTCCTTGAACAACGGCGCTCTTATAACCTTGTGGACACGGTTTGGGGAAGGCCCTTCTCTGTTCCACCATGACCTGACCTCAACAATACTGATCATCATTGGAAAGAAAGGGAAAACCAACTTTTCATTCATCAGTACATTATCAGGGTAGGGGAAGAATGTAATATATTTTATATGTCTTTTTTTAAAAATGTGACAGTAGGTCACAAACATTCTTTCCCTTTAAAATATAAAGATCAACACAGTAACATGTTATGTGCCTGTGCCATGCGCAACACAGGAAAGGCAGAGGGAGCTTAGACAGCTAATCGCATGGCTTAAGTCCTGGCGTAATAGGGAGGGGTTTGGGTTCCTTTTCTTGGGGTACAACCTATATGCCAGAGATGGTTTGCACCCAAATGGAAGAGGTTCCACTGTGCTTGGGGAAAGATATAAGGGAATAGTGGAAGGATTTTTAAATTAGGACAGAGGGGGGGTGGGACAGTTAAATAAGGTGGCAGAAAGGTCGGACAGGGGTCAGACACTAGTGGAGGGTGGATTGGGGAAAGTTATGGATAAATATAACCAACTTCCCATGTTACAAACATTGGATTGTGCAATACTAATTGTACTAAAAAACAAAAGTATTTGGCAAACAGCGTTGATAAATGCAGCAATGGTTTAAAGAACCTGTTCACCAATGCTAGAAGTCTGGCAAACAAAATAGGGGAGTTGGACACCTTAATGAATGAAGAGCATTATGACTTAGTAGGTTTTGCTGAATTCTGGCTTTGTTTCTCACATGACTGGGCTGTCAATATTCCTGATGACAGATTCAAACGAAAATGTGGTGGTATCTGTCTGTATGTGGGAAGGGATCTGAAAGTGAAAGTGAAAGAAGAAATTATTGATGGGGCAAGTGATGAGGTTGAGACAATCATTGGTGGAGTTGAATGTGGGGATGCATAATACACAATTAATTATTGGAGCCTGCTATAGGCCCCCAGTGCTAAGGAAAGAATAGAAAATCAACTACTAACACAGATAGAAAAGGCTGCAAAATCTGGCAAAGTTTTAGTAATGGGAGATTTTAACTACCCTGACATTGAATGGAATAATAGCACTACAGGTACAGCGAAAGGGAGGAAATTTAAAAATGTAATACAAGATAATTTTATGGTACAGTTTATAGAACCCCAACTAGAAATGATACTCTGCTGAACCTAGTTTTTTTTAAAACAATGCAGAGCTTATAACAATGTGCATATAAAAGGGAATCTGGGTAGCAGTGACCATAATATGATTTTATTTAATGTAAAGCAAGGAAAGATAAAAATTTTCAATTTTAAGAGAGTGACTGTGACTGGGAGAGAATATTGTCCTCAAAGTACACAGAACAGAAATGGGAATGTTTTAACTCTGTTCTACCCAAACACACTGAAAAATGTATTACAATGGGTAATATGTTTAAGAGGCTAAAAATAAACCCTATGTGGCTCATAAATGTTAAAAAGCCATAAAGAATTTTGGAATTTTTATTCCAAAAATATAAAAATGAAGGATCACCTTCATCATTTGAAAACTATAAAGAATATACTAAAATATGTAAAAAGGAGATAAAATGTGAAAAAATGAAAGATTGCAATGGAAAGTAAGGCAAACACCCATTTTAAAAAAAATATTATTAGCGATCATATCAGCGCATGTAGGCCCCTTAAAGGATGTCTCTGGGTTGGTAACTGAGGATAAAGAAAAGGCAGATTTACTAAACACTTTTTTTTAGCTCTCTGTACACAAAGGAAAATGGTAGAGCCGAAGTCCAAATTGCTAATACCAATGTAATACCATATGTATGTAATATGTACCGGTAATACCAATGGCTTAACATTGATATGATTGTGTTGGGCAAACTTAAGGTTGACAAAGTACCAGGACCTGATGGATTACATCCACGTGTTTTTAAAGAGCTCAGTTATTTCAAAGCCATTGTTTCTAATATTTAGAGACTCTTTAATCACTGGCATGGTACCAATGAATTGGCATAAGGCCAATGTGGTTCCTATCTTCAAAAAAGGAGCAGTCATTACCAAGTAACTACAGACCAGTAAGTTTATTGTCCATAGTTGAAAAGGTCCCAGAGAGTTTGATAAAGAACCACATGGAGGAGTTTCTGCTAGGTAATAATATTATAAGTGATAGTCAGCATAGATTCAAGAAAGACCAAAGTTGTCAAACAAATTTACTCTCTTTTTATAAGGATGTAAACAGGTAGACAGTGGAGTAGCAGTTGATATAGCGTACAT
The DNA here is from genome assembly GCF_032062135.1 of Pyxicephalus adspersus. Taxonomy (NCBI): domain Eukaryota; kingdom Metazoa; phylum Chordata; class Amphibia; order Anura; family Pyxicephalidae; genus Pyxicephalus; species Pyxicephalus adspersus. The sequence continues at coordinate 55,376,623 of NC_092867.1, forward strand.
GGACTTTGCTAAAGCATTTAAAACAATACCCCATATATGGTTAATATGTATGTTAGGGTCAATAGGCTTAGAAAAAACAATTTGTAAATGGATAGAGAACTGGCTTAAAGATCGAATCCAGAGAGTAGTGATTAATGATTAATTCCCTGAATGGTCTAAGGTTATTAGTGGTGTATCCTAGTGTTCAGTGTTGGGTCCTACTGTTTACCATCTTTATAAATGATATAGAGTTTGGGATTAAAAGTACCATTTCTGTGTTTGCAGATGACACCAAACTATGTAATGGAATTAAGTCCATACAGGATGTCTATAAACTACAAGCGGACCTGGATGTACTGTTTGATTGGGCAGCCAAGTGGCAAATGAAATTTAATATAGATAAATGTAATATTACGCACTTGGGAGCTTAACAAAATGCATGCTTCATACTGTCTAGGGGGAATACATTTGGGGGAGTCAGAAATAGAAAAGGATCTGGGGATTCTGGTAAATCATAGACTTAATAACAGCATGCAATGCCAAGCTGCAATATCTAACGCTAGTAAGGTAATTTCTTGTATTATCAGAAATAAAAAAGCATCTGAGGGTTCTGGTAGATCATAGACTTAATACCAGAATACAATAGCTGCAATATATAAAGCTAGTAAAGTACTTTCTTGTATTAAAAGAGGAATAGACTGCAGAGATGGAGACATAATCCTGCCCCTGTACAAAGCATTGGTCAGACCACATCTGGAATATGCAGTCCAGTTTTGGGCACCAGCTCACAAAAAGGACGTTGTGGAATTGGAAAGAGTGCAGAGAAGGGTAACTAAACTCATAAAAGGAATGAAGGAGCTCAGCTATGAGGAGAGATTGGCTGAACTGAATCTATTCTCACTTGTGAAGAGACAGACAAGGAGGGATATGATCACCCTGTATAAATATATAAATGGTCCATATAGAGAACTAACTTTCTAATTATTCAATTTAGGATCATTACAAAGAACAGGAGGGCACTCTGCATCTGGAGGAAAAGAAGTTTAAGCTCTGGATAAGGAAGGGATTTCTCACTGTAAGGTCTGTGAAAATGTGGAATAGGCTCCCTCAGGAAGTAGTTTTAGCAACTACTATAGATTGTTTTATGAAAAAGATGATTTATAGAAGCACAGAATATCACTGGGTAATAAAGCTTTAAAAGAAAAATAACAGAGATGATCCAGGGAACATCTGATTGCCTCATGGAATCAAGATTTTTTTGCCCCTGTGGGAGAAAATTGTACCATGTTTTTTTTTTGCCTTCCTCTGGATCAACTATGTCCATGGGGTTTTATATCTGGGATATGTTTATTTCCCTAGTGTGTGAACTTGATGAACTTGATGAAAAAATGTGACACCCTCTCTTCTCATAAACAGGTTTTAAATTCATATTCAGGGACCAAAGCACTTCTATTTAAACATCAGGCTAGATCATGTGAGAACGTGGTCCAGTGCCCAAATTCCAAGTGCCAAATTATAAATGCAATGGGAATTAATCCAGAGAATAACATCATCATCATAATCCTTCTCTTCTAAAATCAGTGATGATTTACCTTCATCTGTTGGCAACTAATCTGCATTTATCTCTCCTTCTACAGGTACATCTCACATTCTGGCTTCCTTATTCACCGTTTACCCATTTGTGTTCCTCTCCAATTTTCATCGGATTGTGTATAGTACGTCTATTATTGTAGATTAATTCATTGCACGAACCTAAATCTCCCCATAGAGTTATCTCTTCACTATCCCTTTGTTCCAGTTAAGTGCTCATTGATATTTATTGCCATGCCAACCCCTCCCCTCCCCAGGTTCAACTGATATCCCAAATTCCTTGTTACTCAGATTGGACACACCATTACACTCTGCAACTGCCATCACATGCCTTTGGAATGATTCATCATTAAGCATCCACCTGGACTCCAAAACAACCTCTGCTGCTGCTATCCTGAACTGCTATTTCACCAAGCCATCTCTCTGACTGACTCATCCAATCCCACTCCTGGAACCTCAACAAGCCTCACAACAACCCATATTACAGGAGCCGCTCACCTGGACTTTAGTTTGCCACATTGTTTAACCTCCCAAAAGCTATACATTGTTTTGCATGGAAATTTATTTTACATTGTAGGCCTATTATTCTTAGTCATAACTCACCAAAATATGTCCAATAATTAATAAATTTAATATTAATCTTTAAATAAACACTCCTTTCACTCCTCCTAACCTCATTCCTATTCACCCTGCTCATAAGTCTCACCACCTCTGGCAGTTTATGGAATGCCAGATCCGTTGGCAATAAATTAAATTCTATCCACAACCTTCCCTCTCTAAATCTGTAAACTTTCTGGCGCTCACTGAAACTTGGCTTTCCTCCCCAGACTCTGCTTCTGCTGCTGCACTCTCCTATGAAGGCCTGCACTTCACACATACCCCTAGACCTGGGAACAGAGTTGGGGGTGGTGTGTGTCTCATTCTCTCCCCTAACTGTACATATAGAGTCCTTCCTACCCTGCCCTCTCTCATTTCCACCCCCTACCCCCCATTGTTGCTGTTGTCAACCGCCCCCCCCTTCCGGTCCCCAGTTTCACAATTTTTGGATAACTTTGCCTTTTGGCTCCCTCACATTCTTCACCATCCTTCCACACTGCTCTCCATTCCTGTACTTTCCGGTCCTGTCACTTTCATCTGCACATTTCCAAATCCCACCCCTACCTGTCCACAGAGACCACCACCTACTTGTACACAATCTTATCTCTCGTCTGGACTACTGTAACATCCTCCTCCTCACTAACCCAACTCTTTTCTCTACAATGTATTATAAATGATGCAGCCAGACTCATCCATCCTTCCCACCACTCTTCTTCTGCTGCATCTCTTTGTAGTTCTCTTCATTGGCTTCCATTTCACCTTAGAATCAAATTCAAGCTCCTGTGCTTTGCCTTCAAATCTCCCCAGTTTTTGTCCCACTTACCTTTCTGACCCGGTAAAAAAAAAATACTCCCCTAGCCTTTCTTTTTGCTTTCTTCCAATGACCTACTACTAATTACCTCACTCAAAACCTTATCACATACTGTTTCAAGACTTTTCTAGAGCTGCTCAGACTCTCTGTAATGGTTTTCCTTTTCTTATTTGGCTTGCTCCTACTTTCTGCTCATTTAAAAGAGCACTTAAAACCTATTTTTCAAACTTGCCTACTCTTATTCTTCTGTCATTTGAAACCCCCACTATTTCCCACCACTACATATCTCCCCTCTTATTGTGTGTTATTTCCCCAACCTCCTAGATTGTAAGCTTTTCGGGGAAGGGCCCGCTCCTCCACCTGTGTTACTGTCTGTATCTGTCTGTCATTTGCAACACCTATTTAATGTACAGTGATGCCTAATATGTTTGTGCTATATAAATCCTGTATTATAATAATAATAATAATGCCAGCCCCAATAAAATTTGAAATCAATAATTAAAGAAAAAGAAAAAGGGTTTTTTATCGACAAAAGTAAGATTGTATTAAATTCCAAACAGGTATAAAATCAATAGTCAAAGAAAATCATATGTAAATACATTCCAAAAAAGTGAATGAAATGCAGAAGCATAACACAGCTATGAGATAAAACAGTGTAGAGTATCAACTAAAGCAGGGGTCTGCAACCTGCGGCTCCGGAGCTGCATGCGGCTCTTCAGCCTCCTTGTTGTGACTCCCTTCGGCTGCCGCGGGGAGATCTCTGATGGGGGATCCCCTTCCTCCCAAGACACTGCGGAGGAGGGGGATTAATGATGATACGTTAGAAGCTGGAGGCTTCTAGGGGCATAGTTCAGTGTTTAATTTATTTCAAAGTAGGCCTACACATGCACACTTGTTTTAACAGGTAAAATTAAAAAAATATTAAAAAAAAAGCTAGAAGAAGAAGGAGGAAGAGGAGGCAAAGAGGAGGCAAAATGGCTCTTTTGATAGTAAAGGTTGCTGACCCCTGAACTAAGGGAATCACATAATGATAGAAAAATACAGTACTCAAGTGGGATAACAGTGTTGAATTAAATAACATTCGCATGTACAAAAGAGATATAAAACAAAAATAGGATACTAGTGAGAAGATATGTGGGTTGATATTAACCGTAAGGGTCTACAAACATTTAGAGCAATTAAGAAACGGAGTATCTAATGATCAATGGAATGTAAGGAAGGTATATTAATAGTATGCTAAGATATGTAAAAAGGTGTAAATACAGGGTTACTCACTGTTGGTTGAGAAATGGTTACCAAAAAAAAAAAGATTATTTCCAGGAATTGTAGAAGTCTAGTGTTCATAAATATCCTAAAGATGGGTGAATATGATACAATGAATCACGGTGTACATAAGTTTATAAATATAAGTATATATACTAGGGGCCAAAGGTTTGGGAATAAGAAATATTTGGTTCTATTTTTGTGTGTTAGTAAAGTAATGTAAGTTTATAGTTGTATAGAAAGCTATTGGGGATATAGCTATAGCATGGTTAGAACGGGGGCGGGGGGGGGGGGGGGGATGGATATATGTGTGGCTATTATGTCATAATGAGAGTGTGAAACGAAGTAGTGTAAGTGTATATAAGAGAAAATAGGTGACACGTAATTTTTGGTCAAGAGGATAAATGGAGGATCCATTTAAACATGGCTTTAGATAAAGAAGCAGAAAAATGCTACTGCTATTAATATGTAAAGACAACTATATTAAAGAGCCTATATTTTATTTACTCCCAATTTAGGATTCCCATACTCCAGAACTACATAATAGTCTACTATATGGGAGTTATCTCATATCTTTTATAAAATTCTTATGGTAAAAATAGTTTTTTTTTTCTGATGTACTTTTGGATTGCAAACTATCAATTAGTTATCAATTATTTTTATTTAACAGATATTAAGTTAAATATTTTATACAAAAATGATGAGTATTATCTCTTATTGACTTAGTCTTTACATTGCATGTTCACCCTAGAGGAAGCCTATTAAAGGAGAACTGCAACAGGAAACTTTAAAGAAGACTGTGATCATTTATCATATTTTGGAATTATTCCTTGTGAGATACTATTATCTCACCTGCAAATACCGATATAGCGACATCTGTATAGTGTTTAAACTTGGTCGAAATTTACCTTATATGTAATGTTTGTTACTATACTTGTATATACACACTATAATCACTTGTGATTTTTTGAAATACACAAATGTATGTGCCATAAAGCCCCTCCTTGTTTTTTGTTTGTTTAAATATTTGCTTTCATAGGGCTGGCATAATTATCAATTGTATTCATTTTTGATACCAAGAGTGGGATAGAACTCCTTTATTTCTGAGAGGAAAAAGGTCAACAGGTACAAAATCTTTTAGACACATTGCAAAGTCTTGTGGAAAGTCCTTTAGAAAAGGGAAGAACGATTTAGCCACAAATGGGAAGCCAGTTTATATTATTGCCCATGACCAACAAGCTCAGGTAGGCCTGATGATCAGCTACCCAAAAATGTTTGATATTATAGGTAATTACTACTGGGATATAATACTCATGTTCCTTCAGCAAGACTGAATACCCAGCTCAACCACTCAACAATTTCACCAATGCCTGTACCTCTTCCCATGCTCAATAATAAATATAACTTCTTGTAATGAGTGGTATGGGGGAGTTGAATCCAGAACTTGCTAAGTGAGTATCCAACCTTGTACCATAAAATACTCACTTGACTGGCCACTATAGTGATTAACACATTTGTAAAAATTAAGTCAAATGAACCATTGCAGCCAGGAGTAAAAATAGGAAGCCCCTACAATGATTTTGGCATCCTCTCTACCTTTTTCTTGGGTGCCATTAATGAGCAACATGCACACGTCTCTAATGAAGGAATGAAAGGGGGGGGGGGGCGAGGATGTAAGCTCTAGCTCTTTAGTACAATCTGTCATAGACCAAGATGTTGTAAATCTCATTTATTGTAATAAATTGGTAGATTGTAAGCTCCTATGGCCAGAAGTCTCTTTTGCACCTTTGTCAGTGGTTTTTAATTCACAGTCATTATATGTTGTACAGTACTGTATAATATGTTTAAACAAAAAAAAAAATAAAAAAAAAAATATATATATATATATATATATATGTGGATTATATAGGATTAGAATACCCAAGAAACTCAAAGTCTCAAATTTTAGAAAGCAAATAAGACAAAATCCAAAACGGAGATATTTCATAGCCTGCCCAGTTGGACTTATTGCCTACCAACATTTAGGTGAAAACAGAAACGAAAAGCGGCTTCAACACAAAATCTTGAACCCTGTAGAAACTGGCTTATATTACTAAAGAATGTCCATCCTAACTCAGGTGTTACATTCCAATACAGGGGCCTTCTGTCCTCCGTGAGAGCTGAGATGTGTCATGAGGTAGGATTTTTTAGAAAACCGTTTGCCACATTCAGAACACAAATATGGGTGATTGCCCGTGTGGACTCTTGCATGGCTGGCCAGGTTGGATTTACTGGTAAAGCCTCTTCCGCACTCAGAACATGAATACGGGCGTTCGCCGGTATGGATCCTCTCGTGTTCTGTGAGACAAAACCGTACAGCAAAACACTTCCCACATTCCGAACAGGAATAGGGCTTCTCCCCTGTGTGGAACCTTCTGTGTCTGATCAGGTGGTCGCTCCGGAAAAAACATTTCCCACATTCCTGACATGAATATGGCTTCTCTCCAGTGTGGGATCTTTGATGTAGGACAAGATACTGGCTCTGTGAGAAACATTTTCCACACTGAGGACAGGAATAAGGCTTATCTTCTGTGTGCGCTTTCTGGTGCCTCTTAAGCAGCGCTCTCTGGCTGTAGCATTTTCCGCACTCAGGGCACACATATGGCTTCTCCACTGTGTGTGTTCTCTGGTGTACAGACAGTTCTACCCTCTCAGGAAAAGATTGGCCACATTCAGAACACACAAATGCTTTAACCCCTTTGCTTTTTCTACGATGGGTGATGAGATGAGGATGATTTGTCAATCTTCCATCCTGTGTACGGGAATCCGATGATGGAAGTGGATTATGAAGTACTGAATGGAGCTTTAAGCTTGCAGAGCTTTCTTTGGAGGACCTGGCAGTAATGCCATCATTTTCTGTTTCACCATCTGGAGAGATAGCACAATGATGATAAAGCATTAAAATCAGGAGCTAGGCACTTACAATTACATGACCGCTGGTTGGTTGTCCAGGATTATAGCTGTGCATACAGGATCGTGACCCATCTGTGTGGGCTTCTCCACAAAAACCCAGCATGGACAGCAGTCCTGAACACCAGATTAGTGCAGACTAGTTAGTCTTCAGCTCACTTGAGTTGTGCTTTATAACAATAATATATTACTGTCCTGGCTTTATATTCTAACCTGCAGTTTCCTGCATTAACCTTAGACTATATCAAGTTTTACCATCAGCTTGTAATGCTGAAGCTGCTGATGCTGGTTTGTACAATCACTTGACCACATGCTAGAAACTCTGGCTTATCTTTGACTCCACTCCTGTGTATAACTTGTTTCTTTGCTATGGGGCTGGAAACAGCCCACAAGTCCTTGACCTGCCTTGTGACCTTGCTTCAATCTCTTACAGTCACCTATTGTTTGTCTTCTGGTGGATTTAGGCTACCATGCTATGACCATCCTGCTGTAGATGCGAGATGGTGACTTAACCTTTGCTGACTGTTTACTAACTGCACCACCAATTTCCTAGACTGGCTTATACTTAATGTCACTGCTTAAACACGTTGCTAGCTTCTAACTGCTGGTTTAAGTCCAAGGTATCTGTGCCCCTCGTATAGCAGCAATCTCACTTTTGGAGGATATTTGGTTGGAGAAGCAAAAGAGATATCAACAACTTGGTCTTCAGCCAGATATATGACAATAACATTGGTTTGTGCAGCCCATTCCCAAATGTATATGTGATGCTCTGGAACATGGAACTGCTTGGTAAAAAATGCCCAAGAGTAAAAGCTCATACTGCATCCTGTTAGTTGTTTGTTTTTTGCTAAATCTTTTTTGACTGAACAAAGAGAATTGGGGACTCATCTCTGTATTTTGTGTTTAATACTCACCTGTGCTGACCTCTGGAGAAATGTCCTCCTCCTTAATCAATATATGTGTTTCTTCTTCATCCTCCTGCTCGTCCACAAATTCATTTCTCACTACCTTGTCACAAGCTAAACGATGGGTAGCGGAACATGACTGATTAGGAACACTCAAACCATGTGGAGAAAATGACGTATTGGCAATATAAGGTTCTGAATGGACATTTGAAGTACTTAGGTTATCTTCGGTGCTGTCTATAGAAAAGTCATCATCTTTGGTTGCATGATGTAAGGAAAGAGGAGTACAATTCCCTGTGGTGAATGTTTTATATCGTCCATCTGAAAAAAGCAGGAACAGTTAAACAGTTTTATAGCTCCATAAAATGTGCAGTCAGTTCAATTACACTTGTTCTTGTCGATACCACTTGAGGATGATTTGTCCATTGGTTTGTGTTTTTCAATATTTTCTATATTGTTTTATATAGCTTAGTCCTTACCTGTGCTGATCTCCAATGGAATTTCTTCCTCTTTAATACGCACACATCCTTCTTCCCTCCTTTTTGAATTGACATTTTTCAGAGTGTTTCTGGTGTCTGTGAATAAAGACGAGACTGAAACCCCCTGTACTAAGATGTATGAGAAATCCCAGAGACTGTGTGTGGGTCGAGACTGGTCACACCTCTTGGCTGGTGATCCACAATGACATGATGTGAGGAGGAGAGCCGGAGTCTAAATGAGGGTGATGGATCCTGACCCCCCACCGGGCATATACTGACTCCCTATTACTGTCTACTGACAGAGGAAGGGGGGGGGGGAGATTATTGTAGTGAATGAACAAGGAAAATCTGGGACTTGATTCTATGTCCCAATATCAGAGGATGTGTGTATCTAGGTGGACCCTCAATTTTCTGCCTTTACAAGAAATAAAAATCTCCTCTCACCCAGTGATACGAGTGGTGGGCCGTTCTCCTTCATAACTTCCTTGGACAAATTCATGTGTCCCTCTGTACACTCCCTCTCGTTCATTGAAGAACAGGAAATGACATTCTGACTTCCTTTAGGAACCTGATGCACACAATAATACAGTAAACATCAAGATACATCTTTTCTTTTACTGGACCATACTTCATTATACCTGACACCACTCACCTTTCCTGTCAAACTCAATGATCTTTTTGATAATCTCGAGAATCTTCTTGACATTACTTCTCAGAAAGAGAAGTGAGGATTCCACCACATTGCCTCTTGGTCAATTCTCTTGAAGAAAAAGAAAAGCTGCTGGCCCTCACATTATCACAAGATGTCCTCCTTACTACTTTGTAATCCTGTGTGACATAAATGTGTAAATCACTAAATAGAAGTGTAGAATGAGCTCATTGCGACTTTCCAATCCAGTCAATGTTTTAATATTATTAACTAGAAGAAATATTATATGAGTCTCAAAAATCATTTCTGGGTTGGGGTTTAGTGAAGAAAAAAAAGAAAAAAAGAAAAAAAGAAAAAAAAGGATTGAAGTCATGTGACAATTCCAGAATCCTTTTCAGGCAATCCGATAAATGCTGGTACTGCTTGCTCCTTAACTAAACATTTGTCCCTTCTGCCCTAGAAACATCCCTTTCATTTTCTGCTAGCCATTTTCTATCATTGAGTGTGGGATCAGTTTAAATCCAGCATTCGTAAAGATTCATGTTGAAGAGAGCGTTTCATTCAAAAGTGAATGCACAATACATTTGTCATACATTTGTCAAAAATGGCTCACCTACTATTTTTTAGAGATCTAATGGAACCTATATGCCATGCTGCGCAAAAAAAAAAGGTCAAGAGCTGCCTTTTAAACCATGGTGTTATATCCAAACGCAGGGATATAACACCCATCAACATTGGCCCTAGGAGCTACTCATTGGGACGATGCAACCTTTTGTGCATGTGCGGGGGTTACATCATCACAGGCCAACCAATAGCTGAGGGAAAAAAGACACAATACCCAGAAGTCCATGAGAACATGCGCTATATGGACCTCTGTGGAAGCCATGCAATTCAGTTCTGCGTAAAATATGAACATTCAGACAAGCCATGCAATCTTGTTTTTAAAAATGCATAAAACAGGCAGTTTCTGGAGGTAGCATTATTTCTTTGCCACTTCTCCATTGTCTTTTACTGTCTAATAAATAATTAATATAGACATAATAGAAACTAAACTAGACATTATTACCTCCTCCTCACTGTGCAGCCAGATTTCCGTTACAAGGCAGCAGCTAGAAACACAGGAAACTTCTTACAACTAGTCAGCTTTCTTCTGAATTCCCCCGACACTGCGCATGCGTCTTACTACGGGATTCAGGAAGCCGCAACCAGTTTGGAACGCACACAGGAGCCTCAGTCGGAGGTTGGCCCCGCCCTTACCTAGCAACAAGCTCGAGCGATCGCTAGAGGCTAACAGCAGCTCAAACAAATTCAAAGAGGTGGCCATTTTGTTGACGTCCAAAATAAAATAATATATATATAATATAGTATTTATAATTTGCTTATGTATGGTATTGGCTTAATTTAGGATTTTTTTCTTGGATTTTTTTTGGATTTCATTATGAAGTAGCAGTGTGATTAGAGAAAATAATGCAATCATTTTGTTGCCACCATTTCCAGGCCTTGATGTCATGGCCTGAAAACTCTCTTCTGTGTCTTGTAGACTCCATACTGCGTGGCCAGATGGAGGTCATGAAGGGGGTGATGTTAGACACTTGAAGAAAGTCCCAACCTCTTGTAAACAGAAAAAGAGAGAAGACTCAGGACCTCAATGTCATGTGAATTTAGGATTAGGAGATGACTCGTGGCTCATGTGCTAACATGATAAAATAAAAAAATTTGACCAAGGGGGCTAAAAATGTTGCATACAAGGCCAATCAATTCAGGTAAATATATATAACGGGACTCTTTTAGGCCTTCCAAAGACATAATTTAACGCACCTCCCTACCTACCACATGTGCACCCAAGCTCCATGCATTTTCCAGCTGCCTTCAGTCACGTGACACGTGAAATTTTATTGCATAAACAATACAGAGATCTCATCCGTAGTTGCAAACGTAGGATTCTGCTGATGTATCTACTCTGTTTATTCATTTGTGTTCCACTACAATTTGCATCTGATTGTGTATAGCACATTGTGCATTTTAGGAGAACTTATTTCACAAATTTTAATCTGCCTGTCTGTTTCGCTATCCCTTTGTTCTAGTTAACTGCTCATAAATATTTATTTACCTGCCAACCCCTCCCCTACCCAGGATCAATTGATATCCCAAATTCCTTGTTACTTTCATCAGTCCATCCATATTTAGGGCCCAAAGCACTTCTATTCAAGCATCAGGATTGGTCACATGCCCAAATTCCAACTTCCAATTTATAAGTGCTTGAAGAATTAAACCAGGGATTGGACACAACACTACACTCTGCAATTTCTATTTCATGCCTTTGGACTGAAATATTATTAGAAATGCACCTGGACTCCAACTCAACCTCTGCTGCTGCCATTCCGAACTTTTTATCAAGCCATCTCTCTGACTGATTCATCCTACCCCACACCTGGAATTGCAAGCTGACAAGTTTCACTACAACCCATATTACAGGAGCTGCTCACATGGATTTCAGTTTGCCTCATTGTATAATGTACTCCTATGATTCACAATTATTTGCTACAATATATCATTCACCCCTTAAGGTGCGTACACACTTCCAATTTTTATCGTTCCAATCGAACGACGAACGATCGATTGGGCAAAAAATCGTTCGTAAAAAAGTAACCAACGACGCCGACGAACGAGGAAAGACGCTGGAAACGAACGACCGGACCGACGGATCGGATTGGACGACGATCGTTGAACATCGTTCGTGTGTACGGTCGTTCGTTGATCGTCCATGTTCAGAGCATGCGTGATGAACGAACGTCCGTTCACTTTCCTGTCGTGCACATAGTTCCTCTATCGCTCAAACGATCGTATCTATTGTGTGTACAATATCTACGAACGATCGTGTCGTTATGTGCAGGATCGGTGCTATACGATCGTTCGTATATATCGTGCATGAACGTTCGTCGTTCGTTTTCCAACGATAATAATTGGAAGTGTGTATGTAGCTTTACTCTCTTTGTTGACTTTATTCCCTCTCCTCCCCCTAAGTCTGTTAACTCATTGACTGCCTGCTCCCTCACTCTCCTGCTAGTCTTGTCTTTACTGTATTTTCCTGCCCCCTATTTGCACCTCCTACCCCTCATTGTTGCTGTTGTCTACAATCCCTCTATTCTCAAACTGCCTTATGTGCCTTACACGTACTTTGTGTAATATAACATCTCCTGATAAAGCTGCCACACTTTTTCTTTGGCTCTGGATAAAGTTGCCCCTGCCACCTTCGGATACCCCCATCCGGCTTCGGATAACACCCACCTGGCACAACAATTACACCAAACACTTACAAGAGACTGTTCATGCAGCTCAGCGCAAGTGGAAGAAATCGTAGCTCAGCCCTGACTTTATTGTTTCCCTCCTATACCCAACACCTGCTCCCCCCACAACTACCTTCCCTGGCCAAGACATAGCCACCAACTTTAGAGATAAAATTGTCAAAATCAGACATGATGTCTGATTCAAGCTCCTGTGCTTTGGGCTTCAAATCCCTCCACAGTTCTTTTCCCACCTACCTTTCTGACCTGATTTTGATTTAAAAATTCTCCCCTAGCTGCTCTCTTCACTCCTCCATTGACCTTCTAATGAATTCTTCACTGATAACCTCATCACACAGCTTCAAGACTTTTGTAGACCTGCCACGACTCTCTAGGATGGTGTTCCACATCCCATTCAGCTTGCTCCAACTTTCTGCTCCTTTAAAAGAGCCCTTAAAACCCATCTCTTCAAACTTGCCTACCCATTTTGTTCTGTCTCCCTAAACCCTCACTACTCACCCACCATTCAATATGCCCCTTCCTATTGTTTGCTGCTTCCCCACCTCTTAGATTGTAGGCTTTTCAGGGCAGGGTCCTCTGCTCCTCCTGTGTCACTGTCTGTGTCTGTCTCTTATTTGCAACACCTATTTTAAGTACAGTGCTGCGGAATTTGTTGGTGCTATATAAAAACTGCCTATTATTAGTGTTGGTGTTCGAATTCGGGTTGTCCTTATATTCGACCTGAAAATGGCTGTTCGAATTCGAGTAGACCCGACCCAAAAAAAAACAAGATTTGACGTGTCAAAATTCGGATAAAAAAAAAAAAATTAAAAAAATGTGTTACAAAAAAAAAAATTAATGTTAAATAAATTTAGAGTGTTTGTGTTTATTCAACTAATTTTTTTTACAGGTTATCCTACAATGACATGATATCTGTTACTCTGTAACATATTAACTAAACTAAACATACAAATTATTGACCCCCAGGGCCACTTACATAGCAAGGAGTTGCGAACAACAAATTTATACCTACCTGTCACAAAACTAGAAAAATCATACTAAACTACCCTGTCCCCTTCCATATTTTGAACGCCAATTACTCTGGAACGGGAACATGTACAAAACCAAAAATGTAGGTGCAAGTGGGTGACACCTGTAGATAACACCCCCTAAAATTTCATCATTAGGCCATCGCCAGAACAGGTAAAACTCCTCCCATAAAAAAACTACCCTGTTACACATTGCTGGAAGCTTCTAGCACCTGAACCCCAATTTCCCTTGAACAGGGGAGTGCAGCTGAACGAAATTATAGGTGGAATGGGGGTACACCTGTGGCTAACACCGCCTAAATTGCCAGAACAGGGGAACTCTGCCTATGAAAAAAATTTCTCCTTATACACATTGCTGGAGGCTTCTAGCACCTGAACCCCAATTGCCCAGGAATGGGAGGGTACAGGTGAACAAAATCATAGGTGCAAATGGGGGACACCTGTAGATAACACCCCCTAAAATCAATAGGCCATCTCCAGAACAGGTAGAACTCCGCCCATTAAAAAATAACTACCCTGTTACACATTGCTGGAGGCTTCCAGCACAGGAACCCCAATTTAACTTGAACAGGGGGGTGGAGGAGAACAAAATCATAGGGGCAAGTGGGGGACAC
>NC_092867.1:55392053-55393617 GCF_032062135.1 Pyxicephalus adspersus
ATGTCTCCATCTCTGCAGTCTATTCCTCTTTTGATACAAGAAAGTACTTTGCTGGATTTAGATATTGCAGCTTGGCATTGCATGATGTTAATAAGTCTATGGTCTACCAGAACCCCTAGACCCTTTACCATTTCTGACCCCCCCCAACTTTATTCCCCTTAGACAGTATGAAGCATGCATGTTGCTAGCCCCCAAGTACATAACTTTACATTTATCTATATTACATGTCATTTGCCACTTGGATGCCCAATCAAACAGTACATTTAGGTCTGCTTGTAGATTATAGACATCCTGTATGGACTTAATTCCATTACATAGTTTGGTGTCATCTGCAAACACAGAAATGGTACTTTTAATGCCAAACTCTATATCATTTATAAAGATGTTAAACAGTAAAGGTCCCAACCCTGAACCCTGGGGTACACCACTAATGACTACTCCCTGGATGCGATCTTTAAGCCAGTTCTCTATCCATTTACAGATTGACTTTTCTAAACCTATTGACCCTAACTTGCATATTAACCGTCTGTGGAGTACTGTGTCAAATGCTTTAGCAAAGTCCAAGTACACTATATCAGCTGTTACTCCACTGTCTACCTGTTTGCTTATAAAAGAGAGCAAATGTGTTTGACAACTTCTGTCTTTCTTTAAGCATCACTTATAATATTATTTTCTAGCAGAAACTCCTCTATGTGGTTCTTTGTCAAACTCTCCAGGACCTTTCCAACTAAAGACGTTAAACTAACCGGTCTGTAGTTACCTGGTAATGACTTTGCTCCCTTTTTGAAGATAGGAACCACATTGGCCCTACGCCAATCCATCGGTACCATGCTAGTGATTAAAGAGTCTCTAAAAATTAGGAAAAACAACTTTGAAATAACTGAGTTTAGCTCTTTAACCTCCTAAGCGGTAATCCCGAGTATGACTTGGGTGGATTTAAGTTGCAAAAAGCTGTAATCACTGTGTGACACTCAGGGTTACTTTCACCTAAAAAACCCACAATTATCTCTCTCTGTTGCTGTCCCCCCCCTGCAGGGCCTGGGGACACGTCTGCCTCCTCCGACCTCCTGCCGCGAACTGCAGAGCCGGGATCTACAGGGTTTTCCGTGACGTTGGTGCAACCGGGACTTAGCGGCGGGAAATTCAAAATCATTTTGTATTGGTTTCAATACAAAATAGCTGTATTGAGTCCAATACAAAGAAATATATATATATAGAGGTGATATTTGAATATGTGTTGACAATCTACCAGATTAGAAAAGTTTCCTACCTTCCCTCCCCCATCCCCTACCCTGAGTTTTGGTTATATCTAGGTTAATAAAGCTATGTATCATTTTTTTTTTTATTTGACATAAGCATTATCCGGTACAAAGAAAATGGAGGAAACATTAAGACACAAGGTCCGGCATAATAGTAACAAATCACAATATTGGCAATATTCATGGATGTTTGTTACGAGTTTTAAAAGTTGAATGTATAGCTACGTACACACGTCAGATTTTTATCGCCCGATAATCGGCATCGGCCAATTATCGGGCGAAAATCTGCCGTGTGTACAGTCGGT
>NC_092867.1:55393721-55396100 GCF_032062135.1 Pyxicephalus adspersus
GGGATGTAGTGGACAGTGTGCAGCACTAGTTTCTTTATATTCAGATGTGTGGGTTGCGTAAAACTGAAACATGGTGTATTGACCCTGGTGCACCTTGGGAAATAAAAATCTGCTAAGTTCCTGCTGAGAAAATGTACAATTTATCTCTCTTTTTGTCCTGGTGACCACTATCACCAAGACAGAACGATAGGGTCAATCTAATATTTTAAAGTTTGTGACCAGAGCAAGAAGCAAGTACACCCTTGTTCTTAATGACATTGTCATAACGATAATTCATTTCAGGTTGGTAAGAATTCTTCTAATTACTTGTTGTTTCTCTTAGATGGGAACTAAGCCTTGTGAAACACAAATAGTGAACAATAAACTATTGTTTTAAACCTTTACTGCTTTGCTAACTGAAAAGAAACATTTGCATGTGGACGTTATTTATTAAAGCAGAGCTAAACAAGCAGCTAAGTTTTCGGATCCCAGGAGCTTTTTGGCAAAATTTGCAAGTATATGCAGCACATCATTACAAAAGTACCAACATAAATAAGACGACCCTTCTAGTGATATGATGCTCAATGCTTCCATCTTTGCCCAGTCCTGTTCTGGGTTCTAAGTATTTGTTCATTTTTTTTAGCTCAGTCAGGATGACGTAATTTCAGTGCAATGGGAATCAGAAGTTGTTGTAGCATGTTTGACTTTTCAGTCTCCTCTTTCATAGGAAGAAGCACTTTTGTGCTAAGTGAGCTTTGATCAAACTGTTCTGGCAATTGCTAGACCTGAATGTTTAAAAAATAATTGTTAAAACCTTTTTTACTTGTTTTTCCTCCAGATGGATTTTGTGGCAAAATTAATGTAGAGAATCAACCCAATGCCCCTGATTCATCAATAAAATCCGCGCTCGCTGGAAGAATTGACTATTGTAATATTATTATGAGTTCCACACGGGTATTTATGTGATGAACATGATCATAAAATCTTGAAACAGATAATGTAAGGTATAAATTCAAATAGTTTAAAGTTATCAATAATACAAGAGTAAGAAATTTGTTCTGATACTAATAAGTAGAGTGTGTGTGTGTGTATATAAGTTATCAATGTAGCAAGTGATTATGGGTAGCGTGATATTGGTGTACTGTACATAAGGATGTCATGGTACTTACTCAGATTTCATCTTACAAATAATGAAGAGATGTGACAGAGGAAAGGATGCACTAAAAATGACACCAATCTATTCTAAAATGAAAGAAGGAGGGATTTGAATTATTGTTTTATTCACATATAAATGACTGGTCTGGTTGTCATGAATACTGGGGGTTGCTGCATCAGAAATCCAGGGGTTAACACATAACAAAGGGTGGTTACTTATGGTGGTTGTTAAAAGGGTCAACCATAAGTTGATAACACTGGGGAACAATTTTGAAAACATTTTTTGTTAACTTCAATTTTTAAGCTTATTTACACTAAATAGGTATGCTGATTCTAAAAGTGTAGTTAGTTTTCTTCTATGACGTCAGGTTTTTTCTCTACCCCCTATATTAATGTGATTACTGTAGCTTGGTTTTGTATAGGCTATTCATTTACACACAAGACAGTGTGGTCAGAGGTGCACTGGTCTACGTAGTGAATAAGCAAAATGTATTTTTCTACTTCAACATATATTTCCTTTCTTTCAGATCATGTCTGGCTCTGCTCTTTCTCGCCGTAAGTGCTTAAACAACCCTGATTCATTTTGTTATATCTGTGGCAGTGTCACCATTCCCAGTCAAAGGGTGAACATAAGCACCTTCGGTTATACGCCCAGTGGCTCATTCAGATGAAATCCCAGTGTCGGTTTTCGTTACACTACCCTCTCTTGAAGAACATGATTATGATAAGGAACTAGGTGACAACAATAATGAAGAGTTTCAAATTAAAGAGGACTCTGTTTGTAAGGGATATGATCAGCATGAGTTGACTGATTTGGCACGTGATTTGGGACTATCGAAGAAGGCTTCAGAACTCCTAGCATAAAGACTATGTGAGAAAAACTTACTTGAAAAAGGAACTAATCTATTGTACTTTCAAACCAGGGAAATTGCATTTCTGCAGCACTTTAGAACTGACAGTAGCTTTGTGTATTGCCATAACATACATTCATCGATAGCTCAAAGTGGAGCTTTAAATGTGTCCTCTTTCACAATGGCAATATATTCAGTATATTCAGAGTCATTGAGTTGTTGCAATATCAGCAACACAATTGGGTCATCTGTTTTGACCTTAACATGATATGCTTCCTTCTTGGTCAGCAACACAGATACACCAAGTATCCCCGTTATCTGTGCATGTTTTTTTTTTTTTTTTTTAGAATCTCGCGATCCGTGATAAACACACCCCGTGCTCAGTAAAAAAGTG
>NC_092867.1:55396995-55403215 GCF_032062135.1 Pyxicephalus adspersus
AGCAAATAATTACACAGAAATTGCCCAGAGACTCTTTGAGAGCTACAGAATGCTTGGTTGCAATATGAGCATCAAGGTGCATTTTCTGCATAGCCATCTTTCTAACTTCCCTGGAAAACCTTGGTGCAGTCAGTGATGAGCAGGGTGAACAATTTCACCGAGATGTGAATGCAGCCCTGAGAATCTTCCTGTAATGATTTCCTCGATCTTCCGATGCTTTCGCAAAATCAGTTCGCGGACCCATTGGAAGTTCGAGGACATTTTCAAGAGAATGCCAGAGGCATTCTCGCTCATCCCTACTAGTAAAGTCCAACTATTTGCTGAAAAGCTCGGGAGTTTTGCGTATCAGAGATCCACCTCTCCTGCATTGGGGAAAATGTCAAATTTAATCCCCTTCCACTATTAGAAAGGTATGTGTGAATTCCACCAAAAGTGCCAGTGTTTTAGAAAGGAACAGTGACGGACCTGCATTTGCGGCGAGGTGAGTGAGGATAACCCCCTGAACAGTCCCATGCAGAATAATGAATCTACCTCCAGGGTCCAAAACAGTAAGAGGTACCGTGAAGTTAAATGAGTTTTTCGACATGGCATCCTGTACTGTAGAGCATCAGTAACAGAAGGAGGAAGAGGTGGTGGGCTCTGGAACAAAGTGTGGACGGCATTAGTATTTGGCATTTAGCACTAGGACGGGGTGTGGACAACATTAGTAATTGCCTTGGCATCTAGAGTTGGGTACTAGGCCGGCAGCATCATTTACAGCAGGAGGCAGGGGCAGTGGGCTCTGAGACGGAGTGTGGACGGCATTAGTTTCTGTCATCTAAAGTCAGGTACTGGGCAGGTGGCAGCATCATTTACAGCAAGAGGAGGAGGTGGTGGGCTGAGACGGAGTATGGACGGCATTATTGTCTGGCAATTAAAGTCAGGTACTGGGCAGGTGGCCGCATCATTTACAGCAGGAGGAGGAGGCGGTGGGCTCTGAGACGGAGTGTGGACGGCATTATTGTCTTGCATTTAAAGTCAGGTACTAGGCAGGCGGCTGCATCATTTACAGCAGGAGGAGGAGGCAGTGCGCTCTGAGACGGAAGATGGAGGGCATTATTGTCTGGCATTTAAAGTCAGGTACTGGGCAGGTGGCAGCCTCATTTACAGCAGGAGGAGAATGTGGTGGGCTCTGAGACGGAGTGTGGACGGCATTAGTTTCTGTCGTCTAAAGTCAGGTACGGGGCAGGTGGCAGCATCATTTACAGCAGGAGGAAGAGGCGTTGGGCTGAGACAGAAGATGGACGGCATTATTGTTTGGCATCTAAAGTCAGGTACTGGGCAGGTGGCAGCATCATTTACAGCAGGAGGAAGAGGCGGTGGGCTGAGACAGAAGATGGAGGTCATTATTGTCTGGCATTTAAAGTCAGGTACTGGGCAGGTGGCAGCCTCATTTACAGCAGGAGGAGAAGGTTGTGGGCTCTGAGACGGAGTATGGAGGGCATTTTTTTCTGGCATTTAAAGTCAGGTACTGGGCAGGTGGCAGCATCATTTACAGAAGGAGGAGAACGAGGTGGGCTCTGAGACGGAGTATGGATGGCATTATTGTCTGGCATCTAAAGTCAGATACTGGGCAGGTGGCAGCATCATTTACAGCAGTAGGAGGAGGCGGTGGGCTCTGAGGCAAAGTGTTGACGGCATTAGTTTCTGTCATCTAAAGTCAGGTACTGGGCAGGTGGCAGCATCATTTACAGCAAGAGGAGAAAGCGGTAGGCTCTGAGACGGAGTATGGACGGCATTATTGTCTGGCATCTAAAGTCAGGTAATAGGCAGGCAGCATCATTTACAGCAGGAGGAGGAGGCGGTGGGCTCTCTGAGATGGAGTGTGGACGGCATTAGTTTCTGTCATCTAAAGTCAGGTACTGGGCAGGTGGCAGCCTCATTTACAGCAGGAGGAGAAGGTGGTGGGCTCTGAGACGGAGTATGGTCGGCATTATTTTGTGGCAATTAAAGTCGGGTACTGGGCAGGTGGCAGCATCATTTACAGCAGGAGGAAGAGGCGGTGGGCTGAGATGGAGTATGGACGGCAATATTGTCTGGCAATTAAAGTCAGGTACTGGGCAGGCGGTAGCATCATTTACAGAAGGAGGAGAAGGCGGTGGGCTCTGAAATGGAGTATGGACGGCATTATTGTCTGGCATTTAAAGTCAGGTACTGGGCAGGTGGCAGCCTCATTTCCAGGAGGAGGAAAAGGCGGTGGGCTCTGAGATGGAGTATGGACGGCATTATTGTCTGGCATCTAAAGTCGGGTATTAGGCAGGCAGCAGCATCATTTACAGCAGGAGGAGAAGGCGGTGGGCTCTGAGATGGAGTATGGGCGGCATTATTGTCTGGCATCTAAAGTCAGGTATTAGGCAGGCGGCAGCATCATTTACAGCAGGAGGAGGAGGCGGTGGGCTGGGACGGAGTATGGACGGCCTTATTGTCTGGCAATTAAAGTCAGGTACTGGGCAGGCAGCAGCATCATTTACAGCAGAAGGAGGAGTCGGTGGGCTCTGAGACGGAGTATGGACGGCATTATTGTCTGGCATCTAAAGTCAGGTACTAGGCAGGCGGCAGCATCATTTACAGCAGGAGGAGGAGGCGGTGGGCTCTGAGACGGAGTGTGGAAGGGATTAGTTTCTATCATCTAAAGTCCACTTGCTACCTATCAAAATAAACAGAAACATTTCTGTATTTCTGTAAAAAAAATACAGAGATTTAATTTTGATCCTACTTGCTACCTATCAAAATGAACAGAAAATTTTCAGTATTTCTGTAAAAAAATAAAGATATTTAATTCTGATCCTACTTGCTATCTATCAAAAAAGCCAGATAAAATTCTGTATTTCTGTAAAAAAAAAATTCAGATATTTATTTTTGATAGCACTTGCTATCTATCCAAAAGGACAGAAAATTTTATGTATTTCTCTACTAAAAATACAAATTTCTTAATTATGAATCACACAGCTCCATTACAATTGATATAGGCCTCAAAGTAGATAAACGCAGAGGGCCCTGAGGGGGGTGCTCGGTAAAAAAATATTTGCCAGTTACACAGCTCCATTGCATGTTATAAACCTCAGAGAAAGAGTAGAGGTAGAGGGCCACTAGGGTGAGGAGTAGAAGAACATGCTCTTCCCATCAAGATGTCCATGCAGCAGTTGACAACTAATCAGTACACTCTGCAGAGGGGGTGTTACAGTCATTGCCGATCCAAGCCTTATTCATTTTAATAAAAGTGATTCGGTCGACATTTCTGTGGAAAGCAGAATCCGTTTGTCACTCACTACGCCCCCAGCTGCACTGAACCCTCTTTCAGATAACACACTTGCTGCTGGGCAGGCAAGAATCTGAATGGCATGTTCTGCCAGCTCCAGGCCACTGCTCAAGCTTGGATACCCAGTAGCCCAGTGGGTCCTGGCTTTCCAGGTTGCAGATGTCCCATGCAGAGCTCAGGTATTCCTGCACCATGACTGAGTACTCAGTGTCATTGGCAATTGTTGCATGACTGGCAGCTTGCTTCCGCTGAAAATAGGCCTGCATAGTTAGGCTTAGACGACCTCTACTGCTGCTGCCACCCATGCCGCTTAAATCAGTTGCTTGGCTCCCATGGCTGGTGGAACTGCCAAAGGGATTGCTGCTGCTGCTACTGCTGCTAGCTGGAAAGGCTGAGCACAAGTCCCTTACAAGCACTTCTTGGTAGTGCTGCATTTTATGGCCCCTGTATTGGGGCAAGATCAGTTGTTGTATCTCAGGCTTGTAAGGTGGATCCAGTAATGTAGCAATCCAAAAGTCGTCAGTCTTTGTTTTTATGTGTTCTATGCGTGGATCTTTGGCTAGGCACTCCTGCATGAAGGCTATCATGTGGCTCAAACTACCCACAGCTGAGGTAATTCTGGACCCACACTCCTGTGGGTCAAACAGCAGCACAGGGTCGTTGTCCTCCTCCTCCGCCTGGTCTTTCCATCCATGGAACATGCCGCCTTGTGTTTGGGTGGATGAATACCATGTACCCTCAATATTCTCCTCTGCCCCTTCCTCCCCTTCCCCCATGCCTGCAATGTCCTCCTCATCCTCTTCCACCTCCTCCTCTTCCTGAATTGGTGGTGCACTATGCATAGTAGGCATGCATGTCCGAGATGATGCTTGAAACGTCATCTCTTGATGCAGCGTCCGCTCTGTGTCGTGTCCGAGATCCACCATCCGTTCCAGCAAGCATATGATGAGGATGGTGACACTGACACAGGCCTAATCTCTGCTGATTATCCTGGTCGCCTCTTCAAAAGGTGACAATACAGTGCACAAGAGCTGCAAACTGTTTTCCTTAAGATTAACATGTTCTCATCACCCTGTGGCCTTATTTAATAAACTGCAGTTTATGATTAGCCAAGGCCATGATGTTCTTCTCTTTTCAAAGAGGCTCAAGGCCTTTTCTATAATTGAAGCGTGAGCAGATTTTTGATAACTATACAGCAAGAATAAGTAAGAATAAGTATATAGATTTTGCTTTTAACAGTGGAAGTGGAGGTTGAGGAGGAATATACATGGCGATGTGCTCTGGGCGGAGGTAGGTTTGCAGGCCTTGCTGCAGCTGCATCTTCCCCTGCTGCCACCAAAGTTACCCAGTGAGCTGTAAAGGAAATATATCTTCCCACTCCATGCTTGCTCGACCAACTGTCGGTTGTCAGGTGCACCTTGCCAGAGTGCTGCAGGTCCATGGACACATTGCTCTGCACGTGTTCATGCAAAGCAGGAACACATTTTTTTGCAAAGTACTAGGCATAACATACTGTGGGTTTGCGCAGAGGAATGCGTAACGGAACACATTGGAGTCCACCAGCCGGTAAGGGAGGAGCTCTAACGCAATCTGCTGTGCAATTGCCGCATTGATCAGCTTTGTTTTGGAGTCATTTGGGCCATATTTCCTCTTGCTCTCCAGCATCTTGGGGATTGAAGGTTGGATGCTGCTAATGCTAACCACAGAAACATTGGACGATGGGGTAGAAGTTGTGGGGGCTGGCAATGATGCCTGGTCCTGACTGCTAGCAATGCCACAAACAGCAGGCGAGCTGCGTTGGAGCTCCTGCTCACCACTGGTGGAGCCTGTAAAACTTAATGATTGGCTACATGCCACACTCAAATTGCTGGCAGCAGCATGGGAAACTTTAGTGGCAGAAGGAGGAAAGGCAGCAGAGGAGGATCAAGCAGTTGGAGCTTGCTTCTTGGGCGGAGGTGGTCCCACAGAGCTCTGTGCTTTCACCAGGTGTTCCCACCAGGTTACTGGGTGGTGGCTTTTTAAATGAGTGCTCATGCAACTTGTTCCAAATTTGTTTGGGTTTTTGCCCCTTTTTAAGTGTTGAGCACACAGTTTACAGATGACCATAGTGTTGTCATCACTATGGACATTAAAAAATGTCCACACTGGCGAACATTTAACTGGGCAGAAAAAGGTGTTCTGAAGCTGGTGCTCGTGGTGGCGGTCAGCGGTTGTTGAGGCATAGCTGTGGTGACAGCTTTCGACGATTTACGTCTATGACTTGCCTCACTGGTAATTGAAGAATGCAGAGTGTGGGCAGCTTTTACCCTCTTCCTCCCTCTCCTCCTTTGAGGGCGCTCTGCAACCTCCTCCTCCTCTTCTTCCTCCTCCTCCTCCTCCTCTTCTTCCTGTCTATGATGATCTCCTTGTTCGCCCCATGTTGGATCAAGGACATCATCATCATCATCATCATCAGATGAGACAGTTTCCCTATATGTGCCGAAAGAAAGCAGCACTCTTTTGGCGCCAGTTTGAATTGGCTCCTCTGGCTCAGAGTGTTCTGGTGAAAAGTAACTGGGGGGAAAGCCTGTGAACTGACTCTCTTCGTCAGATGACTGAAAGAACTGAGCATCTTCAGTGAATGATTGTAGCTCCGCCTCTCCAACCCCTCTGTGGAACTCCTCTACATTCTGCCGTACACGTGACTTTCCAGCTGCTGATGAGGAACTAGGAGGAACAGGTGTATCATGGACTGTTTGGGACACCTATAAGGCCTGTGTCTGGGACTGGGATGAAGAGGGGTATAATCACTAGACCCAGGCTGGGTCATGTACTCCACTACGTCTTCTGCCTGGTGTGGCAATAATGGACGCCCACCACCAACAGCAGCGCTTCTTGTTCTTGGGTCTGCAGCTAAAAACAAACTCATACTGGTTTGCTTGC
>NC_092867.1:55403736-55415163 GCF_032062135.1 Pyxicephalus adspersus
AATCTATCTGACTAATAGTGTGAGTGTGACACAGTCTACCAAAGTAAAGCACTTTTTTCACTTTGACAAAGAAAGCAAGCCAACCAGCACAGAAAGGTTGTGATGCTATTAGCAAATCTCTGTCAGGAGTGGCAAATGCAGGCACGCCTTGGCCTTATATAGGCCAATGGCTGCCTGTGTGGCATGCAGCGACAGAGAGCCAATCGGCTGTCATCCACAACAAACATAGAGGGGGCATCCCTGCTCTAATTGGAGGGCAATGTGCATCATGGGGGAGGTTCCCAGTTGTTTGAATGCATTGTGGGAGGGTCGAATTCGGGTATTCGAATCCAGCAAAATTCGGGTCGGGTCATATTCGGGTTGAACATTAGGACGACCTGAATTCGAACAACAACACTAGTCACAATATCTGACATGTTAAAGGAGGCCCAGAGTTTCTACTCTTTAGGGAAAAGGAGATAGATCCAACGGTCACACAGGAGGTGGTAGGTGCCTTGGAGCTTAAATTAGATCATGTTGACCAACAAGTCTTTTCTGAAGATCTGAGTGAAAAAGAGCTATTAGCTACCATCAAGAGCTTTACCAAAAATAAATGTCCAGATTAAGATGGCTTGCCAATTGAATTTTATCTGTCTTTTTGGGATCTCCTAAAAAATGATTTGTGTCTGATTTTCAGTGAAGTTTTCTCATCCAAGTGGCCTCCAGACTCCTGGCTAAGGGGTGTCATCACTTTGATCCCTAAAAAGGTGACCTATCTGACCTGGAGTCAAAGAAGTTGTTGATAAAGTTATCCAGGGTGATCAGGTCTGTGGGATCCCTGGTAGGCATGCACATGATGGTCTATGGTACTCAAACAAGAGAAAGCAAAAATTGTCTTTTTTGTCCTTAGACTTCCAAAAAGCGTTTGATAAAGTTCTACATATCTATCTGTGGAAAGTGTTAAAAAAATGGGTTTTCCTGTTACACTAATTAACCAAATCAAATGTATTTACAGTGGTGCTTCTAGCAAAGTCTTATTTAATGGCTTCTTATTGGATGATGTTCAATTCAAGTCAGGAGTTAAACAAGGATGCCCTCTCTCTCTCCTCTTCTATTTGTATGTGCCTTGGAACCACTTTTGTCATCATTAAGAAAGGACAAGGTAATCTGGGGGATCCTTATACCAGGGGGTGGTGGTCAGGCTGCCAAAATTGGCGCAAACATGGACGATGTTAAAAGGCCTCTGTACCACAATGGCTGCTCTCAACAGGGCAGTTCTAAACATTGAATTTTTTTGTACAGGTCCAGGATTGAAGCCAAATATGAACAAGTGTAAATAACTTAATTGGGGCCAATGGCAGCTTCAACATCCAAAAATTGCAACATCTTTCGGTAAAAAAAAATTGCAACATCATGTCAAGCTATCAAAATTTTGGGACTGTTTTTTGACCAACAAAACAACTATACACCATAGCTGGAGCATTGTCCAAGCAAAAATAAGACAAAAAATGTAATTCTGGAAACTACGTAACTTACCATTAGAAGGTAAAGTGCTGGTTGTAAAATCAATATTTCTGCCTCACTTGCCATACATAAGCCTTGTCTATCCACCATCACTCTCCATAAGAAAAAAAAATCACAAGAAATGTCTTCAAATTTTTCTGGAGCTCAACTGTTAAAAAGATTAAAAGGTCAAGTGTGCACAAAAGCAAGGCAAATGAGGGTAAAGACCTCCCAGATATTAGGATCTTTCTGTGGTCCAGTTTTTTCTCCCTCTGCTTCAAGTGCCTCCAAACCAAATCTAACAAATGTCATATTTTCTCAAGTATCCTGCTCGTCATGTGTTTAGGAGGAGAGGATGGTACCAACCACATGTGTTTAGCAAAATGTTTGATTTCTTTTCAATTGATTGCAAAAAAAAAATGGGTAAACTAGAAGCCCAAAGAACCCGGGGGAATGAATATGTGGAATACACTTGTGTAATTTATTTTTTGTGTATTTGACAAAATATGTTTTGTTTTTTCTTGTGAAAAAGGAAATCAAAAATTTACATACCTTGTGTTTTTGAAAGGGGTTTTTGGTTATGGTCAAAAATATATGTATAAATATTTTGTATGTTGGAAAATGCAATGTACTTATCTGTTTAAAATATAATCTTGTTTTTTTTACTCCGGAAATATGACTTTTTGCTTTCAGGAACGTTTTCTTTTCTATACAAACATAGCAATGTCAATATCAATCAAAGTGTGATTCTATCTATTTTTACTGTATGTTTTTTGTAAGTTATACATATTACTGTTTTATGCATGTAACAATATCAATTAATAAAGCTATGTTTTTATTCTGTTATAATTTTAAATAATGGGTGCCTTTCAAGCAGCCTTCTCTTTCCTTCTTAACGAATTTCTAGAATTTATTGAAGCTAGGCACATACCGGTCAACAGGTTTACTGGGGTAATTGAAATTCTTTTCTGGACAATTTCTCTTTTGAGATAGTGGCTTTCAGGAATTCACTTTATGTTCCTTGTTCTGCTACAAAACAAACTTTGTTACCTTAGCACTGGATCATAGACTTTTATTTTTTAGGAAAAATGTGCCCTGATTCTTTGATTTGATTATGTAAAAAGGTATGCAAATTTTCTGTTCTGCTTTGGAACTTTATTGTAATAAGTGTATCTGTTTCTAATATTTGTACTCTTGAAAAAAAAAACATTTTTTCTTTTATTTGTAAATAGGCTGTTTACATTTTTCTAATAAAAATGTTAAAAAAAAAAAAGAGATTCTGTTTTTCTGTTGTTGACCTTTGCCTGTTCTTGAAAATCTGCTTGAACCCAGCTTGAACTGACCTTTGGCCTGTGACCCTGACTCTGCTTGTGCGTTTTCCTTTGTACCTCGTTTAGTAGACTGATTTTCTTGTATTTGACTTTGGCTTGTTTCTGGATTCCCTAGTATTTCTGTACTGTGTATCTGTAGGCTCCTGGTCAGCTGCCGGCCTATCCCCAGACACTTGTGCACTAAGTCCTGGGGCAACCATGCACTAAGTCCTGGGGGCAACTGAGTGCTGGGAGACGCAACCAGCACCCCGAGGCTGGGCGGGGGCTGCTGCGGTGTTAGATTGGGGGATTGATGTCTGGAGAATACTGGTACTGGTACTACAGGGCCTTACAATACTGAATATAGAATATATTGACATTAGGTATTTCAAAAATTTAGATTTGTATACGGAGGCATATCTTTGGAGTTATTATTGAGGTAATTATTTCAAAAACTAGAGGCAACCTAGCAAAACCAATACCATATTTGGAATCTGTGCATCAAACTTAACTTAAAATGACTTTAATCTCTTTGGCAAGAAAATGTTTGTTGACCAGTGTAATAGATGACAACAAAAAAGCACAACAGACTGTAAAATGTACATCATGCATCCCAGCAGGCTTCTGGCTGTTCCTTCTGCACATCCCTGATCTTGCATGCACAGAAGGAGCTTTTTCCCCATCCTACCAAAGGCTACATCAACTAATCTCGCGCCTGCGCAGTGCGAGTTGGATGACAGGGCAGAAAGAAGAAAAAGAGCAGCAAAAATGGCTGCACCCTGCGCTTCCTCTGTGCCAGGACGAAGGTGGATTAAAGAATGACACAGGACCCGATCCAGGAAACCTCCGGAGATCCGACGGATCTGTAAAAGTAAAGGAAGGTTTTTGTTTTTTTTGTTTACTTTCGCTTAAAGCTGTCTCTCCTCATCAATTTTTGGCAAGAAGAGATGTTGTTGAGGTGTCTCTCTCCTTCAGGCCTAGGCCTCAGAAGGAGGATGTTGAGCTTTCCCCAAAAAGCTTCAGCCATCGATCTGTGTCTGCTCCTAGTTGGTCTAATTAGGTAAGCAATTGGCGTAATAACTCTAAAGAAAAAACAATGGCCCTGATTTATCAAGTGAGCTTGCATAAGCCCGCCACGGGTAAATACGCGCTAATAAACAACGCATATTGCCGCAAGCTGGAGCCGAGTGCTAGTACACTTGCCTACACTTGCCAGCCGGATTCCTACTTTGATAAATGAGCAATGGGGTCAAGAATACACCAATTCAGGCTATTAGTTTTTAGCTGTGCGTTTCAGGAGGATCTGTTAAGCTCTGTCAATGCTGAGGTCATAGCAATTAATTAGCGCACACTTGCTCCCTGTTCTGTGTGCATCTATAGTCTATTACAGGTCCATTTGAATCTTTAATGCTTCACCTCTTTTTGGGTAAGTGCTAATTTTTTTTTTTGTTACATTATACGCATTCACAAAATTTCTTCATTTATTGTAACATTTGTTGCACATGTTATTTTGATACTTTTTTGTTTGGTTGCAACACTTCAAACTAATTGATATCAAGCTGTATACATACTAATAAGCACTTTATAATATGTCATCACACAATAGTATGACTGTAAAAAAAATATGACCACACATTTTGGATCTGATTTAAATTTCATTCTAGTTTGACTTTAGAGAAATCCAATATTTGCAAAAAGGATTGTTGGCAAAGATGTTATAATACATGTATCAAGGAACATTTAGTGATTTCACTTGTGTATGTCAAAATCCCTTTAAATGTATGGAAAGACATATGCATTTTCATTTTTACTATTTTAACTGGACTGGTTTGAAGGGGGGGGGGGGTTAATCAAGTAAGTTTGCTTGGATGGTATGCATTGATGTGATTTTTTGTAATCTTCATTATTGTTAGCTTAATCTGTTGCTGCAATGTTTTTGTGCCTGGTTTCCAATTAGGTTTCTGTTGTTTAGCAATTCTTCAGCAATGTTTTGTCATTTTTTCCACAAAAATTGAGTACATATGTATGCATGGTTTCCACTCCAAACTGCTAATTGACCCCCCCTTGTTGACTTTGTCCCATTCTCAAAGTCACATTTTCCTTTTATGAATAAATTGTCATGGTTTTTATTTCTTTTCTTTTTTTTATGTCTGACATTTGCAATCATTTGCTCTCACATCACGTTGATTTGCTGCCACACAACTCCTCTGTTTATTTGTAGTATTGTTATAGGTTTGTTCTCATTGTGCTGTGCTGTCTGATCTTGGCCCTATCCTGTACAAACACACTTCCAGTTGCTGTCCAGCTGAGTTGCACACTCATTCTAACACACCTGATGGTGATGGAAGGAGGTCCAGGTTGCCAAGCAAAACATCCAACCACATTGATTGCCAAAATCACAAGCAGGGTCAAGCACTCTGTCACAGATCCACGCAAGTCTAGGTCATCTGTGCCTTCTTCTGGCTCACCCTCCTTGCAGTCCCCTGCTGCCAGCACAATTTCTGCCTCTGGATCTAACTCTCTGCACACTTCCTGGTCCAGGTCAGGTAATTCTCTGTCAGCTGCTCCCTTGCTTTAGAGAACCAGGGTATTTCGCAGATGCACTCCTTCTGCTGGCAGGCATCTGAATAACACCTGAGACTATCCCATCACCAGCACTCCCTCTGCAGGTGGGATTGGTGTCTGTGGCTCACATGACCTTCACCTATCACCTGACATACCCTTTTTAAGGAAGTGACCTGGCAACAGGAAGTTGCTTGAACAAAAGAGTTCATTGTGGTTCTACTCCCAGGTTTCTACTGTTCCAGTGTTATCGGTGTACCTACCGTGGCTTGTTTCCTGACTACCCTTGTTTGCTGCCTGCTCTGACCGTTGGCTTGTTTGACTACTCTTTTAGATTTCTACGGCACTGTGTTTAGGTTCCTGCTTGTTAGCAGTCACCTGCTTTGGCAGGCATGGGTAAGTGACACAGTGGGTCCACCACTTGGCCTTGTGGAGCCGTGACACACTCTTAGAAAGGAACCGAAGTTCTGTTGTTGCTTAACTTATTTTTTTTAAATATTGAATTATATGCATTATTTAGGTGTTTACACAAAACAAATACCACTAGTATATCAAACTTCCAGGGACAAATTCATATTGTGCCAAACATATTTTCTTGATTTTCCAGTTTTTCAGGGTGTTTTTGCATGTTTGAATGCCATTTTAGACCTTGGCCTACTATAAACTTACCTACTCATCTCAGCTTGGTAGTGGATGCACATAAAGGTGGATTCCTCCTTTAAACTAGAAGCAATATCCTCCATGAATGTTGCTTGGAGCCAACCCTATGACATCA
Source organism: Pyxicephalus adspersus (assembly GCF_032062135.1). NCBI lineage: Eukaryota > Metazoa > Chordata > Amphibia > Anura > Pyxicephalidae > Pyxicephalus > Pyxicephalus adspersus. The sequence continues at coordinate 55,409,866 of NC_092867.1, forward strand.
GAAATCATAGGAAGAAATAGGCACTCTTTTCAATTTGAAGCATGTTAAGCAATATGCCCGAAAAAAAAACGTATTTGCCTATGCCTTTTCTATGTATATGTACACACATATAAATGCATGCATAAATACATACAGTTGGGTCCATAAATATTTGGACAGAGACAACTTTTTTCTAATTTTGGTTCTGTACATTACCACAATTAATTTTAAATGAAACAACTCAGATGCAGTTGAACTGCAGACTTTCAGCTTTAATTTAGTGAGTTGAACAAAAAGATTGCATAAAAATTTGAGGAACTAAAGCCTGTTTTTTTTTTTTTGTTTTTTTTTACACAATCACTTCATTTCAGGGGCTCAAAAGTAATTGGAAAATTGACTCAAAGGCTATTTCATGGGCTGGTGTAGGCAATTCCTTTGTTATGTCATTATCAATTAGGTAGATAAAAGGCCTGGAGTTGATTTGAGTAGGCGTATCAATATCCAAGTCTACTATAAAGAGAAGACTGCATGAAAGTAAATACAGAGGGTGCACTGCAAGGTGCAAACCACTCATAAGCCTCAAGAACAGAAAGGCTAGATTCGCTAAAAACATTCTTTGGATCAAGAAAAAAACAAAGATCAACCTTTACCAGAATGATGGCAAGAAAAACAGTATGGAGAAGGTGTGGAAAAGTTCATGATCCAAAGCATACCACATCATCTGTAAAACATGGCTTGGGCGTGCATGACTGCCAGTGGCACTGGGACATTAGTGTTTATCGATTATATGACACAGGACAGAAGCAGGCGAATGAATTCTGAGGTGTTCAGAGACATAGGCCCTGATTTATTAAAGTTCTCCAAGGCTGGGGAGAATACACTTTCATCAGTGAAGCTAGGTAACCAGCAAACCTGGAATGGATTTCCTAAAATCAGGCTATTTGTTAGCAAATATTTCCAAACCCGGACCAGATCCGTTCCAGGTTTGCTGGTTCACCCAGCTTCACTGAAGAAAGTGTAATCTCTCCAGCCTTGGGGGACTTAAATAAATAAGGGCCATAATGTCTGCTCAAATCCAGCTAAATGCAGTCAAATTGATTGAAAGGTGTTTCATAATACAGATGGACAATGACACAAAACATAAAGCCAAAGCAACCCAGGAGTTTATTAAAGCAAAGAAGTGGAATATTCTTGAATGGCCAAGTCAGTCACCTGACCTGAACCCAATTGATCATGCATTTCACTTGTTGAAGACTAAACTTCGGACAGTAAGACCCACAAACAAACAGCAACTGAAAGCCGCTGCAGAAAAGGCCTGGCAGAGCATTAAAAAGTAAGAAACCCAGCATCTGGTGATGTTCAAGAGGACAGACTGTCATTGTCAGCAAAAGGTTTTCAACCAAGTATTAGAAATGAACATTTTATTTTCAGCTTTTTAATTTGTCCAGCCCCTGAAATGAAGTGATTGTGTAAAGAAAGGCTTTAGTTCCTCTAATTTTTATGCAACCTTTTTGTTCAACCCACTGAATAAAAGCTGAAAATCTGCAGTTCAACTGCATCTGAGTTGTTTCATTTAAAATTATTTGTGGTAATGTACAGAACCAAAATTAGAAAACAGTTGTATGTACATACATGAGTGCACATGAAGGCAAACAAACAATATACATCTAAAAATAAAAACTTAAACGAATGAGAATTCTTCTCTGCAAAAGTGGCCGATGTGGTTTTCAACTGATAGAACACAGTTCACATGCACATAGCGGGTCCACATTGGCGCACAACAACACGCATCAGGCTCCTGAGGTTTGGCGTACAACTATGCGCATCAAACAACAGTTATAAAAAGACAATTGTGCTTTTTTTAGCTTTTCAACAATTCATAGAAAGGAACTGCTTCAAAACAATCACAACTGACTTGGTAAATTGGAGGCCTGTTGGATCACCCAAGGTTAAAAGTCCCTGGGAGATTGTAAAGGAGATCATAAAAACAAATCCACCCCACAAAAAAACAACATTTTGAAAATAAACACATTTGCAAAAATGTCACATTTAAATATAGGGATCACACAGACACCACTAAATTTAAATGACAAAAAACCCACATTTCCATATAAAGCCAAAATAGTTCAAAAATCACCCAAGAAATATTGCATTCAAAAATACTTACCAAACCAGTATGCAATTTGTACCTATCAAGAGTGGAAAACTGGACTAGAAAAAATTTATGCAGGACAAACATTTAAAAGTGGTAATTACCTCCTAAATGGTTCATTTCTGTCTGGATGTCTAAAAGCAGTACATTGTTTTTCACGAAAATTTATTTTACAGTATAATATTAGTATGAGTATAAAAAAAGTTGGAAATACAAAATCATGTAAAATAAATAAATTAAATTAAAATAAAAATAATATACTCATACTATTATACTGTAAAAAATGATCATAAGAGACAACTGATTTTACATATATAAATCCACTGTATTGCATTTAATACAGTTATTTTGTATTAATTGCAATACAAATAGATTTTGAATTTCCCGCCCCGCCCCACCAGCAACGTACGCACGCACAGACGTCAGCGCGAACTCCCCAGTGACTCATCGAGTGCAGAATATGCCGGAGGAAGAAGAAGACACAAAGGAAGAGAGAAAGCGCGAAAGAGGACGCAGGATGCTGGCGGATCAGGTAAGACTCGATTTACTATTTTATCCCAAAGGTTTTAACTTCTTTTTTCTACCACCTATTCAAACAGCTTAAATCAGCTAACTCTTTCCAAACCTGAAAATAATGGTTCATTTAAAAATATGCTTATTTCTTAGCTAATATATATGTTTTAAACATTTGAACACCACAAACATTTTAATTTAGGGCTATGTGAAAGATGTGTGCCATTTGAAAGAATTATTTTTTAGGGGAACAGTGACTTTTAATGCAAGCTAGCCAGTGTCGATCTGCCAGAGATGCGCGGCTCGAAACGCGCAATCATTTTAGTTGATAACTGCCAGAAGAATACACCAGTCTATTTTTGGTTTCCGATTCCTGGATTACATTTACGCTTGATTTCGCTTGATGAATCAGGCTCCCTGTCTCTGCTCAGCATGCCTCCCCAGTTTTCTACAAATACTTAAGTAAATGGCATACATCACCATACAATACATACTGATCTAATATGAAATGGTAGTGTGTTATAAAGAGGACAAATATCATGTAGCCAAAAGTATATTCCAGAGAGTAAAGTAATAACAAAAATATTATCTCTTATCATCCTCCACCACCACCACAACCACAAAAAAACATAAAAAATGAAAAAAAAAATGTCTGCACTGGCCAATAAATCCACTCATCCTCAGTCATCCCGATGACTTTTCGTCTACCTGCTCACAATAAACCTGTGCTTTAGCTACATAGGGCAAAGCGACACAAAGTTCACAATATTGCCCCCTCCCCATCAGAAAATGGCTTTACACCTGGCAGCTACACAGATCAGTGGGGTAGGGGGACAATGTGCCGCTGGGGGACAAGCATTAAAGCAGACCTGTTGCTTCAATCTACAAGAGCAAACAAAAGTTTGTTTTATATTGTAAACGTTATATATTTTGTAGCTTTGAATTAGGCAACATATCTGCTGGTATGCAAGTGTTGCACAAATGATTGTACTTTAATAACAAAAATTCCCTTCCCCCCAAAATACTGCCGCTATTGAGGAGCAGTAGCCCAAATTTTCTGTTCAGCACTGCACAGCAGAAAGCATAGCCTAAGTGTACCATTAGCAAATTTGGCTGCCTTTGTACTTATAAAATTACAAACAGTATCTACATTTTACACTGTAGTCAATAGGAAAGTCAGAATTTCCTAGTTTTTAGGGTTAAATTGTCACTAAATTTGCTGGAAATGTCTGGGAGACCAGTGCCTCAATGTTTCAAAATACAAAATATGTTAAAAAGTATGTGGTTTTGTCCAAAATGAATAGATTTCGTTGTTAAAGGTCATCTGACAAAAAAATGCCTCTAGAGTGAATCGAGCTATTGTGAAAAATAGTTTAACAAATTTGGAATGAGCGAATTTGAAGGGCTAAAGCAACTGAAGCAATGGGGAAAAATGTATAAATACACGCAAGGGTGTACATTTAAAGCACTGCACACAGACAGAACACACAGAGTATATATATACACAGTCACAGAATAAACATGTAGCAGATGTACAGTCAGTCACAGCATAGGGACAGATCACACAAACAGACTACACATACATTGGAGGAGCACCTACAGATACTTTGCATGCAAAAAAATCACACATAGGTAGAGCATGTACTAAAGACACACAATCAGAGCACACCCAACAAACAATGTACACCCAATCACAACATATTGCCCACTAAGAAAGTACATACAGACAGACCATGGGTATACTGAGAACACACACACTATACCAGGTGGATTGCCACCACGTGCTTAGATGGAAGCACGCAGCATTACCCTTGACAACCGCAGTTATGACTGCTTCTTTATTATTGTCTGTGTGACAGGGATGTCTCAGCAATCACAATGTTTATAGTGGCGTTTTCGGGGTTAGCAAGTTACACTATTTCTACTTAGAGCATTCAAAGATTCAGCTTACACTTTTTAGTGTATTTAATAAGTAAAAACATGCAAAAACAGTGCATAAAGACTAATCTAAGAACAACAGAACCATAGCATAAAATAAAAGTGAGAACTGTGGAAAATTTCTTAGGTAGAGTTGGTTTGCCTTGGTTTACGTTGCTGTGTAAAGTCCAAGTCACTGGGCTCCTTGCAGTGCTCAATGTGACAGTGCCATTGTCCTTAGCAACAAGTTGGCATATGTGAGAGCTGTCTCTGCTGGGCTTACATGGCTTTTTCTATGCCAACCACAGAGGTGGGACTAATACAACAATCCTATAACATCAGGGTGAGGGCTGTCTAAAGGGCTGATTATGATGCCCTGTGGACACTAGTGTTGATGTTCGAATTCGGGTTGTCCCTATATTAGACCCGAATATGGCTGTTCGAATTCCGATAGACCCGACCCGAAAAACACAGCAAAAATTCGGGATTCAACAGCAAAAATTCGGGGAAAAAAAAAGTTTTAAAAAAAATAAAAATTTTTCTTTATTTATATGTGTTTTTATTTTAATTTGTTCTTTTTTTATTTTTTACAGGTTATCCGACAATGACATTATAAATCATAATGTCATTGTGGGATTCCTGGACTGAGAGCTTTGCAGTCACAGCTAATTGAAAGCAGGTGCCTTCAATTAGCTGTAACCGCAGGCAATACGAGGGCAATAGAGGTTGAATCGAGA